>NW_008691768.1:0-10856 GCF_000695815.1 Acanthisitta chloris | reverse complement strand
GGGGACGATGGTCGAAGTACAGGTATGGGGAAGCCTGGCAAATTGATTACATCACCCTTCCCCAAACCCGCCAAGGCAAGCGCTATGTGCTGACCATGGTGGAAGCAACCACGGGATGGTTGGAGATCTGCCCTGTGCCTCACGCTACTGCCCGGAACACCATCTTGGGCCTGGAAAAGCAAGTCCTGTGGAGACATGGCACCCCTGAGAGAATCGAGTCGGACAACGGGACGCATTTCAAGAACAGCCTCATAAGCACCTGGGAGCACTTATGTTGGGAGTCTATTGAATCTGTCCTGAGAGAGCCCCAACAGCCATCTCCTCTGGGAGCACCTGGACCTTCAGGAATCAAAGACCCCTTCTGAGCCTATGTTCTAGCAACAAGTACAGCAGAACTAAGGAAAATGAGGCCTTAAACCAGCCCTGACAATGGAGGACAGCGATGAAGCTCTTAAGTATGGGATTGGGCAAGAATGATGAAATCCACAAGATGTTTTTCTTAGAAGACATTTGTGAGCAGAACCATCACTGCCTACAAAACCAGAGCTTATCCTGTAACACTTCTTCTGTGGGAGACACAGCTTTCCAGACTGAGTTTTCCTGAAGGAGCCTGAAGAAGAAAAACTTGTGTCATACAAACACACACTGTTGAAGTGTCTGCATAGGCAAAACAGAACTGATGAGGTTAGGCAAAATACATCTTTTAATTAGAATTTGCATGTAACTGTCATCTTTGATAATCTTTCCCAGCCTGTTTAACCCTTTCCCACAGCAACACTCATCACCAGGGTCATGAGGAATCACCAGATTCCCTGTCACATGAGTGCAGATATCAAGGCAGCACTGTTACCCATTCACAACAAAACTGGAGATGTTATAGCTCTTACCTTGTCTTCAGATGGACACAGATACAAGTACTGGAATGTGGCAGTAATATTCTTAGAGAATCTTGGCCCAAAGACATCTTTGTCTGTTCCAAACTGGTGACGAGACTGACGTACAATGGAGTCAATAACATACAGCCCAGGGACTTTGTACTCTGGTTTGCACTGGAAACAACAACAATGCTCCATTATGCACTGACACTCACAAGGTAAGTGCATCACCTTACAGGAAACCTATTCCGGGGTAGGAAAAATAATGTTACTCTGTTTTATGTGGAACTGAGTGCTCTCCTTTTGCTTTGTTCACAGGAATGGAAAAGAAAAGGATAAAACATGCTTTCCCATTTGGGACAAGTGAATAAACCAGAAGGGCTTGAGGCAGTTTTGATCTTCTCCATCACTGCTATTACACTGTGTGGAGCTTCACAACACGTGACAGCAACAGGTCTGCCTCACTGCAGTACAGCCTGTCACAACTCAGCTGTCACGGCACTGACCTGCTTCCAGCCACTGTTCTCCAGCATTTAATGCCAAGTCCTTCTTCTGGAGGTCCCTGAAGGACTTGGAATGAAAAAGAGTTTTTCCCATTCCCTCAGAGGAACTGACATTGAGCAGTGTAACAGTTTGGGTTTGGTTAGCATTACCTCCCAGCCTGTTGTGCTGCAGGCCCAGGTGAGCATGAGCACTGCATTTTCTGAAAATATCTATTATCTTAGAGACAATTAATTTGCAGCTCAGCACCTTCAGTTTGCTCCTCAGCTGCTAGGAAGAGAAGACAGGAGAAATTTTGCAATTTATCTTTTTTCACCCTTTCTTAATGTATTAAAGAAATCTAAAATGAGGAGATTATATAGACAATGCAACTCATAAATGTTTAAAATCCTAACAAACCAGAATTTCCTCCATCAATCCCTGACTAACAGAGAAGCCTTTTTGGTTGTTTACCAGCATCATTAGCAGTCTTTAGTAAGGGATGCAGATGATATATCTTTATCAGTAGATTTCTTTTTATAGTTTTTACCTTTTTGATAAACTTCTCCACAATCTGGACAACATGCTTATAGAGCTGGAAAACAAATGCATACATTAATTCATCATCAATTCACTCTAGTGAGTGTAGCATTAAAAAGCAACAATTCAAAAACATCAAGCTGGCATTATGCTCCCAGTCCAACACCAAGAGATGATATTCACCACCCACTTGTTTCTACACAACAGTCTTTATGCCAACTAGAATAAACCACCCCTGAAGCTAAGAGTGGGAAATCCAGAGTAAGTACTTAGAAATTAAATAATAAAGCATTGCCACTGTTACAGTTTCATGTTTGTTCTGTTGTACTTTACCTTAATAGCTTTAATGGCAGCTTTTGTGATGAGAATCATTTTTGCCCGGGAAATAGGAGGTTTCATCTCCATCAGCGAAAAGAGCTGAAACAGGGAAAACAAACATTAAAAACATATTCTGGAGCTTGGCTGAGTTATTTGCCACATGTTACCCAGACTGAAAGTCCATTCCTCAAGGCCAATGCTTTCAAAAGTTACTAATCTTTATAGGTGACACATATATATTGACTACAGCTGAAAATAGGCATTAGCTTCACATCTCAGAGACTGAGGGACACTAGAAATGGCACACAGAGCTGGGAAACATACATGAAGGCTAGGCACAGAAGGCTGAGGGGTACACTTTTCCCAGGACCTCAGCACCACTGGACCACTGTTCTAGGAGCACAGGGAAACGAGGGATTTGGGCAGGTTTGTTTTTCAGTTACAGCCTGGCACTCATGGATACATACCACACATGGATACACACTCACGGAGACACCACATCCCAGTGCACACTATGCCACTCTCCAAATCCCTCTGCCTACTCTGGATCTGTTGGAAAAATCACACTGTACAATAACCAGCTGCCAAAACTACACCACACTGTGTTTTATGGTGTGCTGGGCACGTTTCTGTTCTTCCTAGAAGTGTAATCTACATCACCTTTTAAGGACCACTCACTCTTCCCTGATCTTCCTTCCCATCTTTTAAGAAGGAAGAGAGGCCAAGACATCCCAGTCCTACTTTTTACTTCTTCCTTCTGTATACAGCTCATGGTTAGGTGCTCTGCTTCATTAAATATTATTAATATTTATTTTATATTAAATTTTATTTTCCAATCTTCCCATAAATGCCCTATTTAAGCTGTGGCTTACTTAGAGCAGTCATACTGTTCTGGTTTGTAGAGCTGCAAATAATACAGAGATCTGCAATGTTTCTATAGATACATAATCAATTTTACCTTGAAATATTCCTCACAAATCACAGAAATAAAACTGGTTTGCATTACATAATTTGATTTTGCTCTTTACAATAAAGAAAAAAAGAGCCCTTGAATACTAGTAAAAAATGTAATCAATTACTTGCCACAAAGCAAAATAAGAGAATAAAAGTGTCTTCATTTGTCAGTGTAATGGAAAGTAATGTCACTTAAAAATTTATCTCTTATTTTTAATTAAAGCTCCAAGATACTGGTGAAGTGACCAACTTAGACAGATTTATCTACTGTCTCAGTTAAGGAAATAAATCAGTGAAACAAGTCTTTCAGCAGTATGACAGGGAACGCTTACACCTATAAAACACAGACTTGGCAACAAGGTATTGACTTTCATAGTTCCATTCCCATTCCAGGGGAAACAAAAGAAGGAAAACTGTCCTTCAGGACACTGGTACCCAGGCACCTTTTCCAGCACCAACACCAAGTCAAGGTTTGTCATTATTCATCTCCATGAAACACAAATCCTAGTGCCAGAACATTGGGGTTTAAAGCCATCTAGGCTGTCAGGCACATGGCAGCTAACATCCTGGCTTGCACAGTACAGACAACTAAACACTGTCGAATAAGAGCCAGAAGGACAGAGGGCTCTGGGAGCTGACTTAAGGAGAAAGCTTATTTTTAATCTTGACTTATTTTTCTTTAGAATAAGTGCAAAGACTCTTGATGAACAAAGTCAGAGCTATTATTAAAACTCCTGAAAATCTGCTTTAAGAGGTAATGAAAGGGAAAAAAACCAACCCAAACCCCAACACCCACAAACAAACCACCAGAAGGCTCAAAAACTGAGAGAAGGAGGAAAAAAGGAGCCAAAACTAAGACAGGCACTCTATATCCTTTCCTTTACACATGAATAAGCAACTGGTGCACCAGCAGAAGGATCCAGTCCCATATAACAGGAAAAAAGGTAAGTGTGGAAGCAGCACTCTGGCATTTGTGCTACAGGAACACAACCACAGACCCCCAGGAACCAGGGAGAGCTCACAGCAGGGGCCAAAGTGGCAAGGAACAAGTGGCTGCAAAAAATAAAGCATCTTAAAAGGTATCCCAAGTATGACACTGCAGCTGGGGGAAACAGGGAAAAGAACACAAATGAAAATCCAAGGAAGAAGAAACTGCCAGAAGGCAGAAAAAAGGGAAATCAGCTGGATGCACTGAGGGACCCAGGGAGGATGCAATAAAGACTACAGTAGCTTGGGAGGGCATTAATTAAGAACAGGAGTAGCTGAAACTTGGGCTACTATGGCAGGAATGAAGCAAAGTTTTGGAAGCACAGGATTGAGCGGATCAGCATGAACTGTCCCTGTGCTGTTACAGACAGCACTCAGGGCAACAACAGTAAACACACAGCACAGGCAGAGAGTTTCAGTCCACAAGGGTACTGCCAGCTCAGGAGGGGATACAGCTGCAGTGTGCAGCCAACTGACACCCCAATGTTTGTATATATAAATACACATGTGTATGTGCATGTGTGTGTATATACATCTATGTATTATGTCCTCTCTTCACACCCCTCATCACCATCTCTTTGTGCATCAGAGCTTCGCTGTTTTTTTATATTACCTAAGATCTTAGAATACCAAATCGCTATTTTAAAGCTGATTTCTATTTAATTCTCAGAATCAGTTCCATGTGTCAACACGACGTTTTAAAGATGAGTAAATCTAATATTTAACAGCTTCACAAGTTCCTCAAGGCTTCTCACTGTTGGAAAGGGGAGCTGCTCAGTGAGACATACCTGTGTACTTACATTTGCAAACATTCAATTAGAGTTGGATCTTCTTTCACACACATTTCCCGAACCAATATATGAAGTAAATACCCCACTCCTATTTTCTGAGGACTCTTCTCCCTGTAATACATCCAGTTCCTCACAGCACAATCAGCTATGATCAGCAAAGAAACAACCTAGACACAAAAGCTTACACTATTTAAAAAAAAAAAAAAGTGATGGATGCAACAAAGGCAAGAAAAATTTGCATCCTGAGAATGTTCCTAATGTACTGCCCCATAGCAGGAGCCTGTCCCTGGAATACTCTGACCTGCTAGAAATGACTTGCTGCTTTTACTGACCATAACTGTGTGTTTGGAGGAGAAAAAAAAAGCAACTCCCAGTTCTTCCCTCCCTTCCCCATGTAGTGACATCACTGGCTGAGGCAGAAAGCAGCAATGCAGCTCTGCCTCTATTTCTGCTGCCCAGGAGTCCAATGCATTCCTTTGGCAATTAAACCTCCCAGAGTATTCCCCCTTCACCCGGCTGGGGGTGTCTCCTGCTGCCTGTGTGGATTCTTTCAAACACTGAGAAAAACTCAGGTACAAAAACTAGTACAAAGGCTTAGCCACAAAATGTTGTCAAAATCATTAAGCAAAGGTCATAAGAAAATCTTTCCTGTTTCAGCCGCAACAGCCTCTCTCACCTGTTGAAAAAAGTCACAGGTGTGTTGCACAAGCTCCAGCTCAGGATACAATTTCAGTTTTGGAGCTTCCCAACACTTGTGGCACCTCCTTCCCTCGGTGTGAAAGTCTGTGCACTGCAGGTGCACGTTTTTAAAGGGAATCCTCTCTTTGTGCTCCCTATCAACCCATATTGACACAAAAGAAGTGGCAGCATTACAGAGCCCATGAAACCCAAACCACAATACAGCATATTGATTTAGGAGTGTTTCTTGACACTTTTCACAGCAGTACAGAAATACACAGCAAAGTATCTATAAAACCAAGAACTCAAGAGGCAGAAAACTCACCTGCCCATTTTCAGGTTAACAAATGCTATTAAGCAACAAAGATGAGCCACTCATTAGACCACGGCAGAACAGCAAAAGGGAGAGTAACTATGTAGTAACCATCCCCTAAACAAAACTCAGCAGTACCACAGAAAACACATGGCAGAAGCAAACTGAGAGCCTTCCAACCCCAACTGTGGTGCCTGCTTGTCCTGGGTTGCAGTGGGGGGGTATCCATGGCATGTATTCTATTATCATCTCCACAAGCTGTTAAAGCAGGTGGGGCAGTGATCGTTATCACCTTGTCCATCCCTTAGGGCAATCATGATGGCTCCCTCAGGGGCTGTCTCTGATTAACGGGCTGTTAAGGACCCATGCATGACACATCCTCCCAGTGATCCTTATCCCTTGTCCCACGGTGAGGTGACTCACCCCAGGGGTGGGGAGCCAAACATGCTCACAGGGATATAAACTGGGGTTTGGACCAGCACGGGGTCCCAGAGGACAAGAGCTGCTGCTGGACCTTCAGGAGAGAACCGGATCTGCGGGGATCACTGCTCCAACAAACCCATCACTCCAGGAGGACTGCAGCCACCATTTAATCGGACTGCTACTACACCCTGACTGACAGGGTGTCAGGTTACTTTCTGACTCTGTCAGGTTACTTTTTTTTTTTGTATTGTTACATTTGTGTTGTTTTGTTGTGTTGTTCATATTAAATTGTACTTCTGACTTCTGTGTTGCTGCAGGTGAGAGATCACCAGAACATTCACAGCTGTCAGGCTACACTCGTTGGAAAATGAAGTGAGATTTAAATGTGACCAGATATGAACCCAAGGCAATGAAGCTAAACAGTGCCTCATCAACTGAACTACTTCTGTGGCCTAGAAAGGCCATTCATAAATTCTGAATCACTGAGGAGAGATCACAAAAGACACTCATATGAAAATGACATCATGCAAGTATACAGAACTTTGTTTTCTACACATTTGGTCTGGAAATGCAGTTCTTGGGATCAGTGCAGAGCTCTATGTCCAGCACATCCCCTGGAAAGTTGTTTGCCTCACCTCTTACCAAGAATCTCTATTAGAATGTAACAGCTTCCAACATTCCTGGGAACAAGTTCAGTCCAGAGGCACGAGATGGAGTTCTTTCAGGACCGCAGGGATGCTGACGCTTCCACTACCATGGTACAGCAGAAAAGCCCAAAGGCACCTCCACCTCCAGAGAGCTGCACACAACTGCTGCAGTACCTCAGTGTGGGTCTCACAGCACAAGCAGGGGCTAAACTCAGTGAGACTCTAGAGCTCTCTCCCTCTTCCCATCCAAACAGCCTTGGAACTGGTGTCCAAGCAGTCTCCCAGGACATGTGGGAGCTGCACTAGTTTAAAAGTACAGCTTACAGAATATGGGAATTGTTTCAGGGAGCATCTCCAACTATGTTTGAGAGACCAAGGGAGACAAACCCCACAAAACATTCCATGACTCCTTCCTCTAGCCACACACACTGCCAGCTGTGTCCTTGCTGCTTTTCCAGGCACACTGGGACTCTCACTGGGACTCCTGAGCTACAGTAGCTGCTGCAGAACCACTAGGAAGGATATCCTGCTAACCTCTATTTATAGCACCTAGGAGGGAGGGGAGGGTTGCAAAATGCAAAACGAAGTCTTGTCACTGACACAACACATCCAGACTAGATCAAAAATCCAAATGCCCAGTGCCCTGAACATGGTAAAGAGGGAAACTGCAGCTCCAGTTTAAACGTACCTCGTGGGCATGTCACCTGTTCATCACCCAGGCACGTTTAAAAGGGATATCAATTGTTTCAGTGAGACACATTAACCACGATCAACCTGAGACACAGGACTAAGTGAACAATCTGCATTACTCAATACAAATACAAGATTACAAAAGAGGAAAGTTGACTTTATTCAACATCCAGGAGCAAAACAGTGAAAACAATCTCTATTTCTAACTTTTATAACAAGTAAACTATTTGGGGGTGATTTCTGTTGGTTGTTTTTAGATCATTGTCCAGTCACCTTTTGTGATTTGTTTACACTGTACCACTGATGTAACATAACATATACACCTAATAGCACATGAATTCTAACTCACTGAACTAACTTCCTCAGAAAATACCCTACAGATCTGTCAAATCCCACCTTTCAGCTGGCAGCATCTGCTCGCACTACAGCTGGATAAAAATGAAGCAGCACCACAAACCCTGTGCTTGCTCCTGTAGGAACACGAGGATTCTGAGGAGGACATTTATTGGCAAACCTGCAGTCAAAGCACAGGTTCAAAGAGCAGCACTGAGGGAAGCACCACAAGCAGCACGATCTAATTACACAACCTGAGCATGTTGCCACCCACTGCCAGAACCAAAGCCAGTCCGAGGGCTCCTTCCCGGCTGGCCACAGCTGCTCACCCTAACCTCTATGTTTCAGCTTCACCTCAGAATTCCCATGGCAGTGCAGGTCACACACACTGATCACAAGGAGCTGCCAAGGCAGAAACTCCTTACCTCACTGCAGGATAACCACACACTGCCAGATAACCCACAGGGCAGAACCCAAGCTCCTAAGCAGAACTGGAACCAAAGTCAGCCCAAACTACCAATGGTTTCTGCTGGAGTGGGTGAGCAGCTTCAGCCAGAACAAAACAGTCCATATAGCACAGATTAAAGTTTTGTGGTGCTTTTCCCTCCCCAGGCTCCTTTGTCCAAGAAGAGGATACAACCCAACAGCTTTGAGGATGCCTAATTCACAGCCATGATTTGAACCTGGACCTCCCAAGAAATCACTGCTATCACCAAACCCACTCCAAAAATCCCAAATGATCCTTACACCTCATGCAGTCAGTGGCACCTCCTCCTTCAAAGATCTGCCACCTCCAGGAAATCACCTCTAGCACACGTGGGAAGTGCAGTATCAAACCCATGGCTGCTGCAGTTGAAGGTGCCATGGTAAAACCACAATTCCCCAGCAACAATGGGATTGTACAGCAAGTTCAGGAATTCTTGACCTGCAGGGTATTGTTGCTACCCCCACCTTCACTGCTGCAGCTATTCCACTCCCAATAAAGTAATTAACTCCTAAGTGACCAGAGCCTGGCACCTCTGTAGGCCTCACATGACAGTTGTAGGGACAAAACAAGTTATCACATACCAGCTGTGGAATTTCCACCACTCTGGGAGTAACACTCAGACCTTTGTAGAACTGTTCTTTCACTTTCTCTGCTCTGAGAAAGCCCAGAAACAGAATGATATCTGTCTGTAAATACAACTCCCCTCACAGCCCATTTCAGTTTGTATTGCTGTGCAGGCACAGCTCCAGGCAACACGTGTGGACAGTTTAAACTGGAGTTGATGTCCTTAGTCAATACCACAAACACACCGAGAACAGACTAGTGACCACACAGATTCTCAAGTTGTTGACTGCTGCTTTGTGCATCAGTGACCCGATGGAACCAGGAATACATATGGAACTGGTAATACAGACAGATGAAACTGGGCATAGAAAATCACAGAATCAGTCAGGTTGGAAAAGACCCCTGAGATTAAGACCAACCTATGACCCATCACCACCCTGTCAACTGGACCAGGGCACTGAGTGCCACGTCCAGTCCTACCCTGAACTCCCCCAGGGGTGTGACTCCACCACCTCCCTGGGCAGCCCCTTCCAGAGCCTAATATGTATAAACATACATATTTGTATGTGTATACATACACAATATGTATACATAACTGCAGAAGAGGGATTTTGGCCAGTGCAGCTTCCTCCCCATAACTGATGTCCAAATGACATCTAGTGCTTTACTCCCAAGAGTCAGACACCACAATTCCCCTCAGTATTCCTGACTGCAACAAACCACAGCATCCCACTTTTCCTGCATCTGAGAGGAACAGGCACAGAACACAACATGCCCGTTTCCTAGGGAGGCATTAGTCATGAGATACCAAGAAACACCACTTGTGCTGAGCAGTCACCACCTCAATGGCAGGAGTGGGATTACTGTTTGGGAAACACCAGGCACTGCTGCATAGTCCAAGTTTATCAAGTGGGAATGCGTTAGGATGAAGTGAAAGCAATGCTCTGCTAGAGCTGCTGTTCACATTTAAGCAGCCAAGAACCTTTCTGTTCCCTCTTTACATGAACTCTGAAAATTGAACATGTGTTCTGGTTTAATGAGTTTGGGAAGGTGGCTGCACCCTCCACTGGCTCTGGTTCACAACAGCACAACACCCACATAACATAAACAAACCGACCCTGAACAGGAGGTCTAAGCTTTCTGCTTCTCCCTCTGAACTTCCATAGTTCTAGTAAGGATGAGCACATTTCCAGGAGGGTGTGTGGATGACTACGAGAAGCAGTTGCAGAGTGAACTTTACACAGTCTGACTCCATCAGAGAGCTGCTGCTCTCATTTTTCCTGTTCCTGTTCCGCAGGCACACACGGCCACGTTCCTTCAGCAAAAATCCAGGAAGAGGCTCTGGCTGAGCTGTAGCTGATTGCCCTCAGAAGGTCTGCAAAGCCACACTGCCCGGCCCAGGTGGGAGCATCGGGTAACTAATAACTAACAATCATTTCAGGTCACATGTCAAAAACTTCATAAAGCAGAACCTGAATTAGTTTCCTATCTATTACCCAAAAAACAAAACCACAGTCCACTTTGCTTCCAGCTCTGATGGGCTGAGTAAGCAACTAAAAAGCCCAATAATAAGACAAGAAGAACCTTCTGCGTGGCATAAGAGGAGAGTAAACCCTTTCCAACCTGCCCTGTGCATAGCGCTGGGGTCGATCCCTCAGTTCCGTCCTAAGAGTGGTTTCCCCACAGGGATCAGGCCCCTCCCCGTGTCACTGGCGATCCCTCAGCCCCATCCCAGGGGTCGTTTCCACGCAGGACTCAGCCTCGTCCCAGCCCTGC
>NW_008691767.1:0-4420 GCF_000695815.1 Acanthisitta chloris | reverse complement strand
GTGTTTTTCTAGGGGAACTTACTCACCTGTTCTCTCATTGTTTGCTTGCTGGATTTTTGAGGTAGGTAACATATATTGTTCTCTCTGTGTAAGCTCCCTATGTTGTCTAGCAGGGATTTCCTTTTTGGGGAATGATTTTCACTTTGAGGCAGGGTCAAGGGTGTTGTTAAAATGTTACGTATGATTTATTGATTTTCAGAGTCTAGGGTATTACCATATGTTTTAGAATTTTGTGTCAGGTGACCCAAACTGACTAAAGGGGTATTCCATGCCATATGACATCATGCCCTCTTGTAAAGTGAATGTAAGAAGGATGAAGTGGGGCATTTGGAGTAATTGTGTTTGTCTTCCCCGGAAACCATTATGTGTGGTAGGGCCTTCATCTCCTGGAGGTGGTTGAACACCTTCCTGCTAGTAGGAGGAGAGTCATGGAGAGTGAGAGATAGCGACCACCCGTGGATCCCGCAGTGTCCATCTTCAGCCTGGGCCTCTTGATTGTGCGGGTCCCAAGTCATTCTTCTGGTGGTCCAAGTTTTTTCATCTGGGGGTGCCATCTTTATATAGTCCAAATTCCAGTTATACTTGGAGCCGTATTCCTAATTCCCATGTGAAGTGAGGATGGGCGTGCCTTCATTTGCATGCTTCCTCAGGGTGGAGGTTGGGTTGTCTGGTTAGATACTGCCTGTCCTGGCTGATCTTTGACTCATGATATGTATATGCAGTTTGCCACAGGGGAAATTTTTGTTTAGATATGTTGATCATGATGTGCTAACCAGATTTCACCTCCACCAGGTCTGAAATTAGCACAAACTCATCTCTTTTGTGCTTATCCAAAGTTGCCATGGTGCCTAGCGAGTCTTAGGGCAATCCCTTTTATGGCCTTAACAGTGTTTGAGATAGCAAGGTATTCTTTAATTCCTTACACCACCCCGTGGCTCAAACACTGTCTTCCTGGGACTTTTCCTCAATTCACAGGCTGTCCACAGTGATGATATGTATGTAGCGGATAGTAGGGTAAAAGATAGAAGAAGCAGAAGAATTATTATGAGTAATTATACAGCGTGCAATAGCTATCCCAACCATCAAAAATACAAATCTAATTGCAATCATCAAGCCAATTTTTGTTAGCCTCTGCCTCCACCCGATGAGTCCTAAGGACATCAGCCGGGAATGGGGGCTGACTCCTTGCTACAAGTCTTTTGCATGGAGTGACTGAAAAAGTTCCAATCTTTGATCAGCAATTTTCTTCATTTTGGCTCGGGCTTCCTCAGTTGATGCTTTTGCATTGCGAATGGTAATACAACATTCAAGTTTCAGTAAGATTTAACATTTCACATATCCCTTACTCATTTAACAACAATATATCTAATGCCTGCCAATTTTGTAAGGCCATTTTTGACACTTGTTGGACTTGCAAGTTAAGTTCTCTGAATGCATAACTGGCCTTAATTAGGGCATGTACCTGCAACTAGGTTATCTATGCGTACAAATTTCTCATGTAAAATACAAAAAGGTTCTCATACAAACACATAAACTCAATAGTATATCAGACCCTTTCAAGTGGGAATAGAAGTGGCATTTCATGATGGAATGTCTAATGATTCATAACATATTTGGTTCCATAAATGGTTCCAGGTAGAGTTGCATGAGAGCTGGTAAAAGGTTTTGTTGTATTTTATCCATGTCCCATTTGAGGTCCATGGCTGTGCCTCCTTCTGGTCTAGGAAGGGGGACTCAACCATTTTTCATGTAATATTTTCTTTTGTTTTGTCAAGATTATTTAGTTCACTCATTAATATTTCTGGAAAAATTAGCCAAATCATCACAAATCCAAAGCCTCCCAAGGTAAAACTGGGAAGGTTAATACATATTCCTTGATTCGTATGTTTTCAAATATGCAAAAATACTTGTACCAGCTCTCAGGCTATATTTGGTCAAATTCCCAGATTCCTAATTTGTTGAGACAAAATGATACATCCATAAGATAAAAGTTTTTCCCGCACCATTTTTCTGTAATGAGACAAAACAAACTTAGCAAAAATCAAGTTAACAGTATGCGGGAGTTCTTGTACAAAGAGGCGACGCCATTATTATCTCGTGACTAACTCCTTTATTATTTACAAAAGTGATTCTTTTATACATACCTATTATAAGCATCCACTTATCATTGGTTAACTACTATTACTAGCCCACCTTACACACAATATAATTGTTTATTAACATATCAATCATAAAATGCCCCAATCATTGTTCTCCACCTCTAACCATCTTCAGCTCCTGCATCCCACAGCCAGGAGCTGCTTATCTTGCTACCTCCTTTCTCACATTCCAGCCGCAGCTGTGTCCTTGAACAGCTTAGCTTGCAGCTTGCTCAGGCCCTGCTAGCAAGGCTGGATTGCTCACATGTCCATTAGCAATCAGAAATTCTCCCACAACCGTACGTAAAATGGTTTGTCTTATATTTGGTCTCCCAAAAAGTTGCTCACGATATAAACAAAAATCACAAAAATACCCTTAATTGATAATACAGGCAATTATGGTGGCAATTAGAAGTTGCATTGCTTCCATGCAGCCTGATCTCATCTGTTAGCATGTTCCTATAAAAAGAAAAGTGAAAATTCAACCGCTTCATTAAAAAGAAGGAACAGTTCATTGAGTGTTGATTTGGTTCCCCATATCCTTATCTGGCATAATGCCACTAGAGGAGCAACTTCAGTTTGAAATGTTGACTTTTGGGAACCAAAAATTTAAAAGGGTCTAAGGGAAAAGAGATTATCGTATCTCCCTGATCAAGTTCTGTGGGCCTTCTCATGTAAATCAGCTGGCCAGTCCCCCACTTAGAACTGGTTAAACTGGTTAGCCCATGTTCGGAGGGACTGAGGGGACCAAAATGTGAGATTCCTGAGCTGGGGTCACTCCTAGTGGGTGACTCATGTCCTTTGATCTTCAGTGGGGATGTGTTGGCATCATTCCTGTAAAAAGAAAACAATACAAGTCTGGGAGGAGTTGGTCTGAACAGGTTACCCCTGAGTGGCTCAAGCTGTTTAACCGCATGGACTTGATATTTCTCAGGTGGAATCTCAACTTCTATTTCATGAAGTGCTTGCCCCACTGCTGTTGTTGTTTCCCCTACCTATGCAGGGGGGGTCTCTTCTTATTAATGTCATTTTCGGAGGGAGTGAGACTTTGTAAAAGTTCGACAAGCACAACAGTGGCTGATGGCACAGTATTGGCATTCAATTGCCTGTAATAAACTGTAAGCCATTGTTGCAGACAATGCTGTGTATGTAGAGACGGTCAAGACACAGAATTTGTGACAATAGCAAAACTTTATTTCAAATTCCCCACCATCTCTGCAGTGCTTCTTTTATACTGTTTTTTACACATCGTGCACACACTATGTTAATTGCCTATTGGTCAGTGATGTGGTAATGATACCGAGAAGTAGACCGAAAGCAGGAATTGAACAGTTAAAGCTGAAAGCATAAAGAATGACTAGTGTCTGCATAGTACAGACAAGAAGCTTCACTAATGGTATTGTTTTGGCTTGGTTGGCGAAACAATGCATCTTATCTATAAGACAGTAGAACTAACTAGTCTCAAACCTTGGCAGTAGGAGGAAAACTAAGACCATATAAGGTGTGGAATGAAGAAACAAAATGTTCAAGATAGAGGCAAGGTGAGCAAGGCATGCCAAACTGTACAAAGGGGTAAATGGTTGCATAATAAGGGTGTCCAAAGGGTACTGAGGCGCTTCATCTTCGTAACCACCGCATGACCACCAGGATCATGGGACTGATGCCAAGAGGGAGGAGATGGAGGAGGAGTATATGATAATGATTTCTGAGAACTAATTATAATAATAACCACCCAGTCCTGGAAATAATAAATATGTATGAGTATTTAATGTATACAAACTGTGAAGTTTTTGTCCCTGGTTGCACAAGTTTGGTGGAATGATCCCCCTTGTGCCCAGCGCTGAATAAACAAATACCTGCTACTCAGAGATGCAAGTCTATGAGCAGTTCTTTTCCAGGCTTTTCTGGGCATCAGTTTGGCTACCATGGCAGGACATCTCTGTTTGGCTGCAGGTTCCGCTGGAGTCTGGGACTCCCTTGGTGCGCCCCGAGAGTTCTCGGAGGGACTCCTAACTTCACCGGCTTACTGCAGGAGCAGACAAGGACTGACTGCTTGAAAGATAAGGTACTTGTTTTTGTGTTTGTTTGTTTTTGTTTGTTTGTGGTTTTTGTTCTGGAACCTAGGTTGTTTGGGTTCCCATAAGTCATGGAGAGATGACTCACGAGGGGTGCCGTACCACAGGTGAAATTCCTGAGTTGGTACACCAGGGTTCGAGTCCCCTTCGTGGGTTAGAGGCCCATTTGTATTGGGTTTAGAGTCCCCTTTGTGGGTTAGAGTCCCA
>NW_008691766.1:19598-20172 GCF_000695815.1 Acanthisitta chloris | reverse complement strand
CTCTTCCCCCAGCCTATAGCACTGCATCTAGCTAGAGGCTGAAGATGAGCATCATGACTGATTGAAGTTGTTTGGGCAGGTATTTCCGACCTTCATCTCACAGTGACCTCAGGCTGCAGGACTTGGTCCATTTTCATTTGAAACGAAATATAACAACCCAACAGACATAAGCAGCATCGTTTGCCAAAAGAGATGTGAAGTGGGGTATTGCAAGTCACCACAAGTAATCCCTAAGAGGTAGGCTTGAGGAAACAAATATTTTACTCTAAAAACTTGCTAATTCTATTCCTATCCTTTTTAGGTGTCAGATACAGCACCTAGGAGAGCCCTACAAACTGTAGAGCATACATTTTCTTCTCTCATTTTCACTGTACTTATTCATCGAATATAGAATCATAGAATTTAAGGATTGCAATAGACCTTTCAGATCATTCAGTTCCAACCCCCTGCCCCAACACCTCCTCACTAGATCAGGTTGCTCAAGGCTTCATCCAGCCTAGCCTTGAGCACTGCCAGGGTTGGGGCAGCCACAGCCTCCCTGGGCAACCTGGGTCAGCATCTCACCATCCTTAGA
>NW_008691766.1:10035-19510 GCF_000695815.1 Acanthisitta chloris | reverse complement strand
GATCATTGCAGTTCCTAACAAAGAATCCCTCTCCAGCTCCCTTGTAGGCCCCTCCAGATACTGAAAAGTTGCTATGAGGTCTCCACATAGTTTCTCTTCTCTAGGCTCAACAGTCCCAACATCCTCAGCCAGTCTTCATAGGGGAGATGCTCCAGTCCTCTAATCAATTTTGTGGGCCTCCCCTGGACTTGCTCCATCAGTTCCATGTCCCTTGTATGCTGAGAACACCAGAACTGTGTGCATTATTCCAGGTGGGTCTCAGGAGAGGAGAGCAGAGGGGAAGAATCACCTCCTTTGACCTGCTGCCCATACTCTGTTTGATGCAGCCCAGTGAAAGTGACATGCAGCCTTACATTAGGACAATATATCTCTTTTCCAGGAAAAGCATAAGGCTCCTCAGTTCAGAAACCACAGAGTGCCTGCGAAATGGTGGGGCAGGAGTGGTGGTAGCTGTGATGCTTTCCCAACTTCCCACGACACTGGCTGCTGGCAGGCACATCACAGCGCTGGCAGACAGAGCCAGCACTGCTCTGTCCCTAACAAAACATGCTAATTGCCAGCCAGTGGCCCTGATCCAGCTGTTGGCAGGTGTTGGGAGCGCGTTTGTGAACACAGCTTTTCACTCAGAGAAAGTACAGAGCTGGTGTTTCAGGCTGGGGCAAAGGCAGGAATATTATGGACTATTCAGAGGCAGGAGGTATAAACCGCTGGCAGCACAATATCCTTGTGCTCATGGAGGAGGTCTGAGGCTTTACTGGGAGCTGAGTGTGGCTTTGCTGAGCTGTGACTCTCACTCACCCTCTTGTTCATTCTCTCCTAACCAAATTCTCCCTGGACACGACTCATGACTGACAGAGGTTCTGGAGTTAATGTGATTATAGGAAGGTTAGGTTGAGACTATGAGCTAACTCTTCTTCCAGGCAACCAGCAGGAGGACAAGAGGGCACAGACTCAAGCTCTGCCAGGGAAGATTTAGGATGGATCTTAGGAAGAGATTTTTTAGGGAGAGAGTGCTCAGGCATTGGAATGTGCTGCCCAGGGAGGATGGTGGATTCACCATCCCTGGAGATTTTCAAGCTGAGACTGGATGTGGCACTTAGTGCCATGGTCTAATAACCACGGTAGGGTTGGACTTGATGATCTTGGAGGTCTTTTCCAACCCAGTTGATTCTATGATTCTATGAACTCCTCCAATTTTTTTGGCTTCACTGTGATATGTCAAAGCTGTTGCTGTTAGATTACCCTGTCCCCTAGTCAATTAAATTTGTATTGTCAAAAATAATGCCAAGACTGTACCATTTTCATTCTTGGCCAGCTGAAGAGACTATAATGGACATTGTATTTATGTGTTTTCCATATCTTCTCAAATAAACTAGTCTATCTTTTTTGACAAGCATCTTTTCTTGGGGCTTTTTTTTTGAGTGATATTTATTTTCAAAGTATAAAGCATATTACTGAGGAAAGCCAGAAATATTTCACAGCTAATATAAAATAGGAAGATGCATCATTTATTGCCACTGTTGGCTCCCAAATGAATTTTTTTTGAAGAGATTCTTCATTTTGCAATCTGAAGAATGAGCCAAATGCATAGGAAGATTAGCTGAATATTAATAATAAGTATATTTCATGAGGTCTCACTCAGAAAGCAAAGCAGGGCAAAGATTATGACAAGAAGAAGAGAAAACTAAAACAGGCTAATACTAAATAGTCATTGGGAGCAGAATTTGAAGCATGGAAGAAGAAAGAGATTAAAGATCATCCAGCCTGTCTTCCTACAGCTGTGAGATTATCCACTCTTTACTTTTGCTTAGTTTTTAAAGGCCTTTTTACTTTCCTTGGAACAAATTTTTCACAGCCTAATAAAGTGAATTTTTTTCCTTTTTTTGCAATAGCCATTTTAAGTGTTGTATTTATAGTGTCAGACCATTAGTGATAATTACAAACTGCACAGTAACCACAAGAATCACTTCCCCCTTGATGTCTGTATCCATATGAATGGATGTGTTAGTGTTATGCCATTCCCTGATTTTCCCCCACTCTGCCTATCACCTTAGTCACTGGTTAATCAAGCTGTAGTTTTATACAATTGTGGCTATGCCTCAGTCCACCCAATCTTTCAGTCAGTTCTGTTGCTGGTCCAAATTCCCTTCAAACTGACAGTATCTTTTTGCTAAGTGATGGTTGGCCAGAATTGACTCCAATTTTCCAAGAGGACTCACAGAAGTTCCTTTTGAAACAGGATACCTTTCAGTAGACAGTGCAAAGGAGTAACCAGAATTATCCCAGCACTGTAGTAATGAAAACCTCCTGTTAATCATTATACCTTCCAATTCATGTTTTGGATTTTTTTTCAGTATTAACCATTTCCTGGGTTTCTTCTGCATATTGAGCCATATGGCTCAAATTATTATTGCCCACAGTGCAATCACTCCCATTTTCCTAAGCCAAGTCTTCTGCTATTTCCATATCATGCTGATGTTTTCAGGGTCTGTGTGGCTCTTTTATTATTCCTCTGTCTTGGCAAAGTTTGCAGTTCTAACAACAGTAGTGCTAGATGAGGGGTTCATACTATCCTGGAGAGCTGTGCAGGGGTACAGCACCTCAGAAAGCAAGGAAACATTCATAGAACCATGGAATTTTAGGGGCCAGAATGGACATTAGAGATCATCTGGTCCCAACCCCTGCCCTGGGCAGGGACACCTCCCACCACACCAGGTTGCTCAAGGCTTCATCCAACCTGCCTTTGAACACATGCTCCAGTGCTCTTAGAAAATTTGTGGCCTCCTTTGGACTTCCTCCAACAGTTCCATGTCCTTCTTATGTTGAAGTTGCTAAAAGGACTGGAGCATCTCCCCTGTGAGGACAGGCTGAGGGAGTTGGGGCTGTTCAGCCTGGAGAAGAGAAGGTTGTGTGGAGACCTCAGAGCACCTTCCAGGAGCTGAAGGGGCTCCAGGGAAGCTGCAGAGGGACTCTGTGTTAGGAGCTGCAGGGACAGGACAAGGGGAAATGGGCACAAATTGAAGGAGAGGAGATTTAGGGAAGATCTTAGGCAGAAGTTTTCCCTGTGAGGGTGGTGAGACCCTGGCCCAGGTTGCCCAGGGAGGCTGTGGCTGTCCCAACCCTGGCAGTGTTCACAGTCAGGCTGGATGAAGCCTTGAGCAACCTGGTGTGGTGGGAGGTGTCCCTGTCCAGGGCAGGGGGTTGGGACTACATGATCTCTAAGGTTCATTCTGACCCCTAAAATTATATGATTCTATGATTCTTGTACCTCTCCCACCATATGATTACAAGCCCCTGCAATGGGCATTAGTGTTCTCTTCTTTACTCCTATGTCATTATCCTTGGTAAAGAGAGAATGTGGGCACCCATCTCTGAACCCACTAAAAGCTGAACCATCTGTGCTACAAGGAACATGCAGACTGGATAACACTCACCATGGCAGACTTTGTAGGAAAATCACTCTTCGGTTGGGGAGCTATCAGCCAGTACATCATATATGCCAGATTCCAAACCAGGTTCCTAAAGACATCAATCATGCAGAGATGTTTTCTGACAGAGGAACACAGCGACTAGGACAAATTCTACAATTGTCTCCAAAGTGTGATTGACAGAATACCAAAACACAACTTCCACTTTGTGATGGATGACATTAATGCCAAAGTAGATGCGACAACCAAAGAATGGAACGAGCAGCAGGGAAGCCTGGCAGAGGAACATATCAACCCAAATCCAAGGGGCTCTGGCATTGTGCACTGTATCTTACTGTGTTCTCATAAGTAACCTTTGCCTTCTGAAATGCAAATATACAATGAATAGGAAATTTGCCAGAGAGCAAGAAAATCCCAGAATAATCATAGAGTCATAGAATTTTAGGGGTAGGAACGGAGCTTAGAGCTCATCCAGCCCCAATACCTTTCCCTGGGCAGGGACACCTCCCACCAGAGCAGGTTGCTCAAGGCTTCATCCAACCTGGCTTTGAACACTTCCAGGGTTGGGGCCAGATGAGAAAGTTAAGAAGGTGAAGGAAGGAAGGAAGGAAGGAAGGAAGGAAGGAAGGAAGGAAGGAAGGAAGGAAGGAAGGAAGGAAGGAAGGAAGGAAGGAAGGAAGGAAGGAAGGAAGGAAGGAAGGAAGGAAGGAAGGAAGGAAGGAAGGAAGGAAGGAAGGAAGGAAGGACGGGCACTGGAATTGTTTCTAATATGTTGGAGTTAGTCTCTAACCAGACAGACAGCACTCCCTGTGAGACCTGTGTTCATTCTTGCTCAGCTCAGCTCAATGTTACGCATCCAGCAAAGAAAAATGTATGCAAATATTCAAGGAGCCCTTTCTTCCACAATTAGAAGTGTATGTTAGTTGTCACTCCAGTCTGAACCAGCTGAATGATCCATGCATGCTTTTTCAAAGAACGGAAGAGGTTTCACCTCTCTCCCCCAAGGACATTTACCAGCTGCTGACCGAAGCAAAAAGGTATAAGCAACTCATTCTAGCACATCCAGGCATGGAAGTAAAGCCTTGGCTTCACAGCCAGAGTTAAAAGGCTGTCTGGCTTTCACTGTGCTACACAGGTCTTCTTTTTGCTGCAAACAGTTCATTCTATCCTATTAGCTTCCTGGGGAATGCAGTATCAAAATTTAATGCCAATGTGACACATCTGAAACAAAGAAGTACATGACTTCTCACATGACTGGATACTTAGTGCTGGTCCAACTAGTGGTGCAAGCTGCTGGAGGGGTATGGACAAAGCAGTGTCTGTGCCAGATGCCAACTGGCAGGTCATCAAGTGCACAAAGACTAGCTCAACTTTCAACAACACGAAAAGCAATCAGACAGTTCTCTAAACATTGCTATTGGATCTATCTGCTGCAAATGTTCACAATATGAGATTCCTTCCCTTCACAATTATTTACCAATTATAATCTGTTTGAGTCTTATCTCGGTGCTGTGCTCACCTTTGGGCACTCACTGCCCAAAGGCCATTGAAGCACTGGAGCGAGTCCAGCCAAGGGCAACGAGAGCAGCAAAGGGCTGGAAAACATGTGGGATGAGGAAGGGCTGAGGGAGTTGGGTTTGTTTACCCTGGAGAAGAGGCTCAGGGGTGACCTCCTGGCTCTCTGCAAGTCCCTGCCAGGGTTGGAGAGAGGTGGGGGCTGTGTGTCTTGCCATGGCTGCAGGGAGAGGACTAGAGGGAATAGCCTTGAGCTGAGCCAGGGCAGAGTCAGATTGGATGTGAGGAGAGATGCTTTCCCTGTGAGGGTGTTCAGGTACTGAGATAGATAGATTGCCCAGGGAGGTGGTGGAGTCACCATCCCTGGAGGTGTTGAAGAGGTGTCTGGATGTGGCACTGGAGGATCTGGTTTAGGGTTTAGGGGTTCCAGCAGTTACAGGTTAATGGTTGGACTGGATGATCTTAGAGGTTTCCTCCAACCCTGATGGTTCTGTGATTCTATGATTCTAAGTTTCACTGTGACGTGGTACCAGACCATGTCCAATGTGACATGGCCACCACAATGCAGGGACAGCTAAGCCTGCAGGGATCAGGATGAGATGCATGCAGATGTGTCTCTGATGTGCCGTGCTCTCCCACATCAGTGTGCATGCAGCCTGTTCCAAGCAGCAGTGTGTCATGCGACGTGAAGAAGTCTGCTAGGAATGAGCTTTATATCTCATTCATTACAGCCCTGAATTATTCTTCACAGTTGTTATTTACAGTCTAAGGCTGTAAATTTGAGCCAGCAATATAATTATGAAATAAAGATTAATTATAGAAAATTTCAAGAGGAAAAAGCATCTCTTTTCCTTTTTTTTCAGAGAAAATTGCTAAACCCAACGATCTCAAATCCCATCTTTTCACAAGCTACTACCAAGGAGGGGGCTCCAAGCTCCAACTCATGTTCAGACCAGAGGATTAGCTTCTGTGGTTTTCCTTATTGACTGTCCTTAATTATGAAATAAAGATTAATTATAGAAAATTTCAAGAGGAAAAAGCATCTCTTTTCCTTTTTTTTCAGAGAAAATTGCTAAACCCAACGATCTCAAATCCCATCTTTTCACAAGCTACTACCAAGGAGGGGGCTCCAAGCTCCAACTCATGTTCAGACCAGAGGATTAGCTTCTGTGGTTTTCCTTATTGACTGTCCTTATTGCCATGGCCCAGAGGTAGGACCTTGCACTTCATTTGGTTTCACTCCATGAGGTTTGCATTGTTCTACCTCTCCAGCCTGTCCAGGTCCCTCTGGATGTCCCATCCCTTCCCTCCAGCTGTGACTGCCCCACACACTTGGTGTGGTCAGAGAACTTGCTGAGGGTGCACTCAATCCACTGTCCAAGCACAAAGGTATAATAGTCACTACCTACTTATTAATTTATGTGTTGATACTTGTAGCTACTCTCCAAGGGACTTTTATTTGTCCTAAATCTACTCATTCTAAAGACAATAGTTGAATTTCTACTCACTTCAAAGGACTTAGAGCAATTATCACGGCTCTGGGAAGTACATAAATACTCTAAGATATCTGGTGGTGGTAACTATCTAAACCCAACACGGAAAAAAAAGGCTCTGTGGAAACCCAGAGGAGAAGATATGAAAATGAAACAGTTCCTCCTTTCCTATCCCTTCAATTCCCTTTGACTGCACAAATGTAAAATGCAGTTTTGATTCAACGTAAAATAATAAGCAAAAGAGGAAAGAGTTGATGTGTCAGACTCTCAGCTGGTTTAAACCAGCAGAGCAATCTGTATCAGCTGAGAGTCCAGACCCAAGAGATTCTTAAATGATTGTTAATTATTACAAGAAAATAGCTCTTTTCATGGAGTTTTCCCTATTCACCCCTAAGAAAATTCACATAATGGTTAATTCCACTCTGTCAGTTTGAAAGAGTTTTTAGACTCTAGTGTAAGACCAGAATAAGAGAATGATCTTTTAGCATTTTATTTATTAATAAATTTATTTATTTATGAGGAGTGGGAAGAAGACAAAATAAGCTTCTTTGCATATGTAAAGAGAAATGCTGAGAAAAGCACTTTGGCATGTATAGAGACAAATTATTGAGCAACTGCAGATAATGCCTCTGTAGTGATATGAAAAGAGGACCTAGTTACAAAGAGTCTGTCAAACTCAGTCTCTGAGGGAGATAAAACAAGAAAATATTTTTAAAACATACTGAAGTGAAAGGTGACATGGACAGTGCATTGAGTACACCCTCAGCAAGTTCTCTGACCACACCAAGTGTGTGGGGCAGTCACAGCTGGAGGGAAGGGATGGGACCTCCAGAGGGATCTGGACAGGGTGGAGAGGTGGAATAATGCAAACCTCATGGAGTTCAACCAACTGAATGCAAGGTCCTACATCTGGGCCATGGCAATCCCAGGCACAGCTACAGGTTGGCTGGGGAAAGAATTGAGAGCAGCAGTGAGAAGAAAGACTTGGGAGTGACAGTGGATGAGAAGCTCCTCATGAGCTGCAGTGTGAGTTCAGCCCAGAAAGCCAATGGAATCCTGGGCTACATCCACCGGAGTGTGGGCAGCAGGTCAAAAGAGGTGATTCTTCCCCTCTACTCTGCTCTCCTGAGACCCACCTAGAATACTGCACACAGTTCTGGTGTCCTCAACATAAGAAGGACATGGAACTGTTGGAGCAAGTCCAGAGGAGGCCATGAAGTTGCTAAGAGGACTGGAGCATCTCCCCTATGAGGACAGGCTGAGGGAGCTGGGGCTGTTCAGCCTGGAGAAGAGGAGACTGCGTGGAGACCTCAGAGCAACTTTTCAATCTCTGAAGGGCCTACAGGGTGCCGGAGAGGGACTCTCTGTTGGGAGCTGCAGTGACAGAACAAGGGGTGATGGGTTCAAAGGAGTGAAAGTTTAGGTCAGATATTAGAAAATTAGATATTAGAGAAATGGTTTTTACTCTAAGAGTGGTGAGACACTGGCACAGGTTGCCCAGGGAGGCTGTGGCTGCACCGACCCTGGCAGTGTTCAAGACCAGGCTGGATGGAGCCTTGAGGAAGCTGATTGAGTGAGGTGGTGTCTCTGCCCAGAGCAGGGTGCTGGGACTGGATAAACTGTAAGGTCCATTCCAACCCTTAAATTCAGTGATTCTATGAAATCCTTTAGGACTTTTGCTAAATCAGCAAATTAGCATTAAGTAGAACAATACTGACATTCCAGGCTGCTGAGAAAATATTTGTATAGTGTTAGTTTAGTTGAAAGTCTGTATAAAAAATTTAAAAGTAGTAGTTGGTATGTTATTAACATGCATATACTGCAGACACAGTGTGTTTCTCATTTCAAATTAGCTTTGCTTTTTGAGTTCTTGCCTTCATTTCCACTGAGCTGACCTTGGTTGTAGTGATGCTGAAGAAGAATAGAGCCAAGGTTTCCTTGGGTGGCTTTAAAGGCAACTAGCAATAACGCAGGGATCAACCAAGAAGAGATACCCAGAAGAGTTCAAAGGACTTGAGGAGAGTTTTGTAGTTAATGTGGCACTGAAATTGATGCTAGAAGGTTGTTTAGTGTGTCATAAATGCAGACACAGAAGTGCTTAAAGAATGACTATGAGACTAAAGGGGAAAAGCGCAAAAGGGAGAGAAACAATTTAGTTTGATCTTAGAACTTGCTTTGCCCCAGGAGGAGAGATGGACACCAGAGGAATGCAATATGTTGATGATACATACTGGGAAGGGGTAATCGATAAAGAAAAGAAGGGCAAAAAAGTCAGGATGCCTCTAACAGAATGTGCCCAAATGAAGGTAAGTGCCTTATGCAATTGAATGTAGAGGAGTGTAGGATGATGAGCTTGGGGACACAAAATAAGAGAAGGTGCTTATGCTGTATGTAATCATGTGACACAAAATCCTGAGTAGAAACAGGATCTGGGGATAGATGGAGCTCAAAAAGCTTTAGGACAGTGGTTAACAGTAACGAAAAATGTTACTGTTGATTCAGAGAGGTAACAATAATATCACAGATGAAGTTATTGCAGCTCCTGCATAAGGGATTTATGAATGAAGCTGCATTTGCAGTGCTATGAGGAGCTCTGTGTGCCTTGGAATAAAAGCAGAGGCAAAGGGAACTGGACAATAGAATCAGGTAGACAGCAAACTTAATTATTCATAAAGGTCAGAGGAAAGCAATGAGGCAAAGAGGGAGAAGGGAGGATTATGAAGACATCCCTTTGATAAGCTCTGCCCCCTTACACAGGCTGGAGGGCAGAACTGGAAGCAACGAGTGGTTCTGGGAAAGGTGGCAGCTTTCCAATATCAATGTTGTCAGTCTAACAAATTGCTTGCAGTCTTCACAGAGGAGAAAGAAAATGGGTCTCGCTGAGGAATGTGAGGTCTGGAAAATTGGAGTGAGGACAGAAGCAATTGCACTACAATTTGAGTTACTAATAAATATGAGAGTAAAAACATGGTTGGAAACAATCAAAATGCAACTGAACAAAAATACAGAGTGATGTGTGGTTAATAAATGGAATATGTT
>NW_008691766.1:7982-10009 GCF_000695815.1 Acanthisitta chloris | reverse complement strand
TAAGCATAATTCCCTGGATAACTATTTGTTACCCAGCAGAGATTTGTTTCCTCTCTAACTTTAGGTAGGTAATATTTTTAGACTGAATTCTAGGTGGATTACCTCATACTCTCAATGTTCTTTCTCCCACCAGTAAATAACTATGGACCCAATATATGTGGCTGCTTCTAACTCAGGAAGTTTGTCAAATGCCTAGAGTTTGGTACCATAAATGTGGGTTTCAAGAAGGGTTTAGGTACTGGGGATGAGACCTTAATGTTAGGCAAGTGCCTGTCATAAGAATCATGATCCTGAAGTCACAGCCCAAGCTAACCCTTGGCTTTGGAAGCACCTGAATTCTGCTGACACCATCCTTAAAACTTCTAATTTCCCTTTAGATGTGCCAAAGCTGCTTGGTTTTGATAGGACTGCACAGCATAACCAAGTGTAACTGTAACTGGAGTCCAGAAACAAAACCTTTGGGATGCATTTCCATGGTCTCACTCCCTACTGAATGCAGTTGCATCCATTTCTTGCTTTTAAACCATGGTCACTCTCCTCTTTTTATTTATTTTTCATTAGCTTATTTGTGTCTCTTCTGAGCTATCAAACAGTCAGGTAGAGGCCCATATAACACAGAATAAAGAAGAAGGGTAGGACACTAAGGACTAATCTGAAGGTTGCTCAAGGCCTCGTCCAACTTGGCTTTGAACACTGCCAGGGTTCTTCTACCTCCCTGAGCAACCTGTGCCAGTGTCTCACCACCCCCACAGGAAAAAACCATTTTCCTAATATCTAGCCTAAATTTCTCCTCCTTCAAATTGAATCTGTTACCACTATACTGGGAGTAATAGCATAGAAAGGTTTATATCCTTGTTCTTGTCCCTATTTTGGGCTTTAAATGAGGTGTGTCTTTATCATATATAGTTTAGGCTGTACTCTTGAAGCAGAGGTGAAGATTTAAATCCACACTGGTTCTCTCAGGGTTTTATTCTCATATGAGATTGGACAGTGCTGGTCTGTACTTAACTGTAGATATATTTGACTTCAGCCAGCTCAGCTGAGTAGATCTGAGAGGTCTAGCAGATCTAAGAACTCCTGAACTCTCTATAGATTTGTCTCTGAGCCCATTAGAGGTTGTCTGTCTATGAGTACATGCACATGTGTACGTCCTTCTGTAAGGTGATGTCATGTGTATGTTCAGTCTCACCTTTCATCTAATTCCTGCTTCACCTCTTCTCTTTAGGTTTGGAAAGTCTAAGGACTACTACAGTGTTGCTTCTTTGCTGCTTTTTGTCATCATTTCAGCTTACAGCCTGGACATGTTGTAACAGCTGCTCCTTTTTCACAGGCTGGGAAGGACCATATGCTTGGTATCAACACATCCTTAGCATGACAGGTGGCAAATGTATGTTTACTGCTAATAAATTCTCACTTTGATTTTAAACAGTCAGAGATCCAACTCCTTTTATGGCAATAATACATGAGAGTTCACACCTCTGCTTTCTGGGAATCAAAATAACACCAACTCCAATCTCAGTGGATTAGAAGCTCCCCATGAGCTGCAGTGTGAGCTCAGCCCAGAAAGCCAATGGAATCCTGGGCTGCATCCAAAGGAGTGTGGGCAGCAGGACAAGGGAGGTGATTCTCCCCCTCTGCTCGCCTGAGACCCACCTGGAATAATGCACACAGTTCTGGTGCCTTCAGCACAAGAAGGACATGGAACTGTTGGAGCAAGTCCAGAGGAGGCCACCAAGTTGCTAAGAGCACTGGAGCATCTCCCCTGTGAGGACAGGCTGAGGGAGCTGGGGCTGTTCAGCCTGGAGAAGAGGAGACTGCGTGGAGACTTCAGAGCAACTTTTCAATATCTGAAGGGCCTACAGGGAGCCACAGAAGGGCTCTGTTTTAGGAGCTGCAGTGATAGGACAAGGGGTAATGGGTTCAGACTGGAGGAGGGAAAGTCTAGGTCGGATGTGAGAAAAAAGCTTTTTACTCTAGGGGTGGTGAGACACTGGCCCAGGTTGCCCAGGGAGGCTGTGGCTGCCCCA
>NW_008691766.1:3460-7922 GCF_000695815.1 Acanthisitta chloris | reverse complement strand
CAACCTGGTGTGGTGGGAGGTGTCCCTGCCCAGGGCAGGAGGTTGGGACTGGATGATCTGTAAGGTCCATTCCAACTCCTAAATTTCTATGATCCTATGATATGGTAATATCTTGCTTTAATACAGTCACTCTGAGCAGGTATTACTGATGCCCTGTTGGTTGGCTTGCTGGTGTTTACCTTTGCAAAGCACTCACCTCAGAAGGGCAGATGTCAGAAATGGACACTTGTTTCTGTGGAGCTTTGCTGTAGGATATACATCAAACCTGTTTCTTATGGAATACATGAGCAGCGGTGGAGATCCAGCTGTGGAGTTGTGTTTGTTCCTGTGAAATCATGGATACTGTCTCTTCTGCCATTAGTAGTTAAGTTTTTGCATAAAACCCTTTCTCTCTTTAATTGGAGTTACATTGACTATCACTTGCTAGTTTAAGGCAAGCTATTGATTGACATGTGGATATGGAAAAAACATATTTGGAGATGAAAAACGATAGCAGAATACCCATGACAGAAGAAACGTTATTCTTAACAAGACAGCACTTACAGAACAATGTCAAAGAAGACAGAGGCAGAAAACTAAACAGTTTTCTAAAACTCCATCAGTGTTGAAAAAGAGATCAAACTTTTCATGAACCAGGAAACTTTCAAATGAAGTAAAGCTTCAGTGTTCAGCAATATCATCTTTAAAGAGATATGCCAAATAGTTTGGGATGAATTCAAATATTTCCTCAAACAGAGACAAGTGCAATTGGCTTTGGAGAAGCTTGGCAGTGTAGGAGGATGTCTCCAGAGGAAAGACAGATTTCAGGCACATTGATGATGAGGGTGGGACTTGGTAGAAAACACCTTCTAAGCAAGAAAGAGCAGATAAAGGATATTTTACAGAATAAATAGATTGAACTAAAGTCCTATAGAATCACAGAATTTTAGGGGTTGGAATGGAGCTTAGAGATCATCCAGTCCCAACCCCTGCCCTGGGCAGGGACACCTCCCACCACACCAGGTTGCTCAAGGCTTCATCCAGCCTGGCTGTGAACACTGCCAGGGTTGGGGCAGCCACAGCCTCCCTGGGCAGCCTGGGCCAGTGTCTCACCACCCTCACAGGGAAAACCTCTTCCTGATGTGTAACCTAAATTTCCCTTCCTTCAGTTTGAATCTGCTACCCCTATACTGGGAGAATTACACAGAAAGAATTCCCCCCTTGTTCTTTTCCCTGTTTTGGGCTTCAAATGAGGTGTATCTTTATCATACATAATTTAGGTTATAATCACGAAGCAGAGATGAAAATTTAAACCTACAATGATTCTCTCAGGGCTTTGTTCCCATATGAGATTGGACACTGCTGGTCGGTATTTAACTGTGGATATAACTCACATTGCCCAGATTAGATATCAGGTACAAGTTTTTTCCCTGTGAGGGTGGTGAGACACTGGCACAGGCTGCCCAGGGAGGCTGTGGCTGCCCCAACCCTGGCAGTGTTCACAGCCAGGTTGGATGAGCCTTGAGCAACCTGGTGTGGTGGGAGGTGTCCCTGCCCAGGACAGGGGGTTGGGGCTGGATGATCTCTAAGGTCCATTCCAACCCCTAAAATTCTGTGAGTCTATGATTCTATTTCTGTAGTGAAAAACCACAATAATTGGATCAATCCAATGTTAAAACATATATCTATCGGCACTTTGCAATTACTAGCTACTAAAATAATCTAACTACTTGAATGGGTAGAACAGGTGCTTCAAAACAGGGGAACTGTATCCAGCAATCCTTGACGTCAGAGGCCTTTTTGAAGTATGATGGACTGGCAATGTCACTTCAGTGTTTCTGAAAGGACTTCAGTTTATTGTATCTGGAAATAGAAGAGAGTGAGGATCAGAGTAACTTTGGTCCTAGACAGAAATAGGATAGCATTTTTAATGGAATACACTCTTTTCACAGTCAGATTTAGTCAAGCAATTCTGATGAACCCAATAACATTTGATGGCAGTAATGAAATTGAAGAGATCAGTTCTTGAGTTGATCTGGAGAACTGACAAGTTAAACTTGAAGGGAAGACATCAATTCTTGAGATTCAGATTAGGTGTTAGGAGAAATGTTTTCCCTGTGAGAATGTTGAGGCACTGGGATATTGCCCAGGGAGGTGGTGGAGTCACCATCCCTGGAGGTGTTGAAGAGGCATCTGGATCTGACAATGGAGGATCTGGTTTAGGGTTTAGGGGTTCCAGCAGTGACAGGTTAATGGTTGGACTGGATGATCTTAGAGGTCTCCTCCAACCTTGATGGTTCTGTGATTCAATGATTCTAATTTATCAGGCAATTACCAAAGCAAGACATATTCCTGAGGAAAACAGAATTCAGTGCTGAGTGGAAATAGAGGACAGGTATCTAAGTACATAGAGCTGACATAGATTAGAGATGATTGTTAAATGAAAGCCTTTATTATATGGTGATTGACTGATGATATGCCTGAATGGACTTGGCCTTCATAGGTTCCAAATGTTGCATACATCAACTCATACTCCTGTTGGCCAAGACAAGGACTTAAAATTTAGCTGGCTTGAAGCTGAAGTCCTTTTCCTGTATTTGCTACATAGGCCCAGTAGGTAATCAAAACATCTCACTGTAGGTAAGATTTTTAATGGGCTCAACATGGTCCTAGTTTCACCTCTTTTTGCATTTTCATAAAGCTGTACTGGCAAAAAACATTAGAAAAATTGGATTTCAGAGTTACAGTCCTCTTTACTGAAAGTTACTTTTTAGCTCAAATTGATTAGTACCTGCAAATGTCACACAAATATGTGTCACAAAACAGTGTCCTGCCTTCATCAGGTGCCTGAGCAGTCACAAATCAGTAAAGTTAATCAAGTTTTTTGCACTCACAGAAAATGGCACATGGAGTTCATAAAGGTCCCACCAAACTAATCCAAGACCTTGAATTATGAACAGATTAGGCAAAATCATGGTCTTCTCATGCTTATGCCACAATCAGGCAGAGAAGCTGAACTCATTGGATGCAATATTCATCGTGCATTATTTGGTCTACCGATCAGTGGGGAAGCTTGCAAACACTGCTGCTGTACCTCTTATCATCTAACAGTGTGAAAAATGTATGATTACCTCTATCATTACATAGCATCTTGCCATTTAGATGAGGAATCTGTTTATTTATGTTGGCTGAGAAAAAATGTTGCCCATCAAAAGCTAAAACATGTTAGGGACAAACCAGAATGGCTTCTGTAAAGACAACTCATGTCTCTTCAATCTACCAGGATTCCTTGCAGAAGTCAGGGACTGATGAATAAAGAACAGAGAATGTAGTGGGTTTGGTCCATGATGTAAGTAGTTGGCTCAAGGGCAAAGAGTAAAAACCAACACTAGAGTTTCAAAATATAAATGAGCTAAGGCTGTGTAAGGTAAAATAGTGATCCAGAAGGGAATGCAAAGTGATAATATTTCTATGTGAAACAACATTGATTTTAAATTTAGATCCTGTGTGTATTGATAGAGATATCTAACCTAAATTTCCCCTCCTTCAATTTGTCCCCATTGCCCCTTGTCCTGTCCCTGCAGCTCCTAACACAGAGTCCCTCTGCAGCTTCCCTGGAGCCCCTTCAGCTCCTGGAAGGTGCTCTGAGGTCTCCACACAACCTTCTCTTCTCCAGGCTGAACAGCCCCAACTCCCTCAGCCTGTCCTCATAGGGGAGATGCTCCAGTGCTCTTAGCAACTTTGTGGCCTCCTCTGCATTTGCTCCATCAGTTCCATGTCCCTTGTATGCTGAGAACACCAGAACTGTGTGCAGTATTCCAGGTGGGTCTCAGGAGAGCAGAATAGAGGGGGACAATCACCTCCCTTGACCTGCTGCTCACACTCCTGTGGATGCAGCCCAGGCCTGGGTTGGTTTCTGGATTGAGCTCACACTGCTGGGTCATGGTGAGTATCTCGTTAATTTATATAACTTCTATCACTGTGGAACATATGTATAATTTTATCAGCTTAATGATGCTAAGATATTAGAGAGTAGTCTATTTTGGGTCTTATGACCTCCTTTGAAATATCTATTAATGGAAGGAACATGACAAAATGTAAAACAGTTTTAGTCTGCATAGGAATGGCAACTTCTAACACTATCTGTGCACAGTTGTATCATCATGGGACCACCATCGTCACCGTCCTCTTTTATGAGGCCATAGTGCAGCTCCATCAGTTTTCCATTCAGGAAAGGTGTTCCTGCATTGCAGCTGGGGGTATTGCTTGGGTAAATGAACTTGGGAGCAAATATGTGTAAAGCAATGCCTGCCTTTGGGCAGAGCATGCTGATGCTAGGAATTGCAGTGATAGGACAAGGGGTAAAGGATTCAAACTGAAGGAGGGAAGTTTATGTTGGATGTGAGAAATAAGTTTTTCACTATAAGGGTGGTGAGACACTGGCACAGGGTGCCCAGGGAGGCTGTGGCTGGCCCCCCCCCCG
>NW_008691766.1:0-3442 GCF_000695815.1 Acanthisitta chloris | reverse complement strand
CCTTGAGCAACCTGGTGTGGTGGGAGGTGTCCCTGCCCAGGGCAGGGGGTTGGGGCTGGATGATCTGTAAGGTCCATTCCAAACCATAAAATTCTATGATTCTATGTTTCTTGCATGATGTCAAATATGCCTTTCAGGCAGTTGTAGAGAGCCATGAGGTCACCCCTGTGCTGCCTCTTCTCAAGGCTGAAGATAATTTCTGTGTTTTTCTGGGAGCCAGGACCACAGTGGGGCTAGTCCCAAAGGGCAAGCAGGACCAGAGAGGAGCCAGCACATGAGGGAAGCCAGAACCCAAGCCCAGAGCTGAGCTGGTGTGAGGACATGAAGCTGGGCAGACAGGAAGGCACGTTCCACAAGGGAAAAGCCCTCGTGCCTTCACCTTGGTAGTGCAGGTGCCAGACTGGGCACCACCAGCCTCATGCACAGGATTTGTGCTGGGAGAGGAATTCTTTGACTCACCCCAGCAGAGTTTTTTTTTTTTCCCACGGAGCTGTTCATGTGGAATACTAACCATCCTCTTCTGTGTTGCTCCCGTGGAGGGAACACAAGGCCTTTCTTTTCCAGCCCAGTTTCATTTTTTGTCCAATTGCATTGGCCAGCCCAGCTGCTTGAAAAGCAGCCCACTTGTTGGGCTTTCTTCAAATGATTCTGACAGGTACATTTTGTCAAAAATATCCCACAACTGTGGCTGTCTAATCCCAAAAAGCCTTTGTTTAATTTGCAATGTGTCAGTGCAAAAACATGACCAAACACAACAAGCAACGATAATCAACCGCCTGGGTAACATGGATGCTGAATTATTGTTATGCTTCAAGAAAATCTTTGTTATTCCTTTCTAAAAGGGGGAAAAAAATATGAGAAGTATGAAAGTGATATTAAGCAGATGTTAGACTGGAGTTGTCAATCTTGTCTAAGCACGCAGGTGCTAATGTGTTATAATTATCCCTTCTGGCAGTTGATATTTAGGATTTTGGATCCCACCTAGTCAATCACAGCTGTAATTGTTAAGCTTCTTACATAGCTAATATGCTGGGTAATAACCAGATCAAGATTTAATATTTGACGTTTACCATCAATTATCTTTTCTTCTGCCACACATCTCCCCCACTCAGGTCCTTGCAGATTGGAACACTCTTCTGATTCCAGGAAAATAAATAAGAACCTGCTTAGAGAAGAAGACTCAAAAAAAAAAATAGCCCTGTCATTGCCTCTTGTCTCACTGCCTCGTGTTTCTTAGAGAACAGGAAGATGTCTCCTTGGTACAAGGTTTACAGGGATAATCGTTTGATTCAGAACAATTCCTTTCCAGTTTAGGCTTTGATGGATTTATTCACAGAAAATCTCATCCCTTCAATTGCACAGGGTGGAAGTTTATTCACCTAAGCCAGGCAGGTTTTCAGATGGCAATATCTGCTGTGAAACAAAGCCTTGCTGTTTGTTTTGTAGCCAGAAAATATAGGCATATATTCCCACCATGTGTTTTATACCAGAGGATTTTTCTCGCTAAAAACACTATGAAAATTAATTCTCTACTTAAAACATTTTAAAATTCCAATTAATTGTCCAGTTCTGTATTATATTTACTCTTGCTAACTAAAAATCTGCGTTATAAAATTCCCTCCACAGTAGAACAAGAGGTGTTTTTTGAACAGAGATTTCCTCCTGTGTGATTATGCTGAAGTTCACTGAACTGAAACACTTCCATCCCCGAATCAGATGCAGCACTCATACCATGCTCCCAAGTCAGGTGTAGCTTACATGTTGCCTGTGAGGAACTATGTGAACCAAGTTTTCAGTTGCTGCAACTGCCTGAAAAAGGCTTTAGATTTGCATCAGAAAGAGTTTGCTGTTATTATTTGCATCTCCCAATATGCCATGATTTCCCCCTCAGCTCAGAGAGAGGCTCTATTTCTAGTGCTTCTAATCCTGTCTCAAAAGACCTTTGACAGAAAAAAAAAAATTAAAATGCACACTCTTCTTTGGTGCTGATTCAGCAAAGTTCTGTCATATCTGTGTATAAATAATATCCACTGACTGCGCTGCACTTTACTGTTTGTATTTCCTACAGGAAGAGTTCAGGTATGCAATTTTTAAGATGAAAACCTCTGTGCTTTCAATTATCTAAAGACTACCAAACATCAGGAAGGAGATATTGAGTACAGCCTCTCATTTTCAGACCATTTTTCCTTTCCTACAAGGACACAAAACACTCTTTTAACACAGTTAAATAATTTTCACGCAGGTAGTGTAAGTTAATCACAAAACTGTAATTTTACCTGGTATTTTCCTTTACAGACAAGCTGACATCAAAGCAAATAACAGTGGATAAGATCCCACCAACGGAAGCCAAACAACTAAGCTTCAAAACAGCATTTTACAAGTTCGGTTCACCCTGTTTGGAGCATCTTGGTTCAAGGGCAGGCAAGTTTGGCTAGGAAAAGGCTGCAATCTGTCAGCCAAGGGACACAAACACTTCAAAGCAGAGCAAATCAAACTGGACCTTGTCATTTTGCAAGCAAATGTGAAGCCGTGTAATAGTGCCCTTTTAAGCCACTTGTGGGTTCTAAGACTTCAAATGAAATGCTATTAGCACAGACAGATAAACATGCTAAGCTGTTATTTGCCTGGGGTGATCCCCTTGTGGTTTGTACCAGGCAAGGAAAATACAGTGGCCTAGGTGTGCAGGAAGAATGATATGAATACCAGTAATCTCTTCAGAGTGATGCCAAGACCTCTGATAAGAAATAAATCCGCCAGAAAATCTTGTGTTTGTCACCACTGGGTAATGTTTTTTAACCTCATTACTAAAGTTTTCTAAACCAGGAAAAAATTCCTGATGAAATTTGTAGCAAAAGAAAGAAAGGCTTAAATAAAATTCACATTCAGCTTTAGGTCAGCAATGAAAAAGAAAAAACCAAAACTATACTATGCCTTTTTATCGAAAGTTACAAATACTTGCCTTGATTTTACATTGTGGCACCTCCATTTACTTGCCTGAACAAAGCCAGTGAAACTGTTGGCAACATAACCTCTCTGAGATTTGGAACACAAGGATTTGCAGAACTAGAAGCTTGAATTGAAACCAAACCAACTCTGGTTAAAAATTTCTAAATGAAGGAACGGATCTATATCACATCTTAGGTGAAAATCTACTCACTATTATATATATTCTGACTGTAAAACAGTCATCACTCCTGTGTTTAAATTCTTCCCCAACACAGAGCCTGTACATATATCTTGACTGGGAGGGCAAGAAGGATGAAATGTTAGGCCTAGTTCTCTTTAATATCTTTGTTGACAATTTGGATGAGAAGATTGAGTGCTCCATCAGCAAGTTTGCAGATGACACAAAGTTGGGGGGGAGTGTGGATCTGCTGGAAGGCAGGAGGGCTCTGCAGAGGGACCTAGAGAGGCAGGAGAGATGGGCTGATTCCAATGGGAG
>NW_008691765.1:0-1351 GCF_000695815.1 Acanthisitta chloris | reverse complement strand
GGGGTCTGCACGGCATTGGTACTGGGCGCTGGCAGTGCGACTGGGGTCTCCAGCTATGGGACTGAGGTCTCTACGGCATTGGTGCTGGGAACCAGCTATGGGGCTGGGGTCTCCAGGACATTGGTGCTGGGATCTGGTTAAGGGGATGGGGACTCCAGGGCATTGGTGCTGGGATCTCCATGGCATCGATGCTGGTGTCATGCTATGGGACTGGCGTCTGCAGCTACAGGACTGGGATTTCTCTGGCATTGGTGCTGGTGTCTAGCAATGGGTTTGGGTCCTTGGGACATGGCTGCCTGGAGCCAGCTGAGGCAGGGGACTCTTTGCCGTGGATGCTGTGGTTTGGCCATGGAGCTGGGGTCTCCATGGTGCTGGTGCTGGGGACCAGCTGTGGGAGTGTGCTGGTTTCAGCAAGGTGTGGGGACTGGGTTCCCAGCAACGTGGTGTGGCCATTGGGTCCACGGATGGAGTCCCTGGGTATGGACTGTTCCAGTTCAACTGTATAGCTGGAGTCCCTAGGGCATGGATGCTGGGGTCTGTCTGTGGGATTGGGACCCCATGGCATGGGTGCTGGGGTCTGGTTCTGAGCCTAGGACCCCATGGCATGGATGCTGGGGTCTCTATGTCATGGATGCTGAGCTGTGTTGATGGATCTGGAACCCAAGAGCACATGGGTGCTGGTACCAGCCCCGGGCTGCTACCCCACAGGCAGAATATTGCAGGGGCATTGGGCAAGTGCCACTCTGTGGGGTGTCCCAGCTCCCCATGTGGATGTGAGGCACAGTGTCCCTGGAGGGGCTTGGCCATGCTGCTGGTGGGCATGGCTGCTTCGTGCCTTGCCACTATGGCCATTGTTGGATGTCTGATGAGAGGCTTCTTCCCAGTCATGGCCCCTGTGCACTGGTGAGGCTACTGGGGTGTCTGGGAGGTGTGATGAGTTGCTGAGGTCTCAGCACCCAACTGGGTGCTCCTGCAGGGATGCTCCTCTGGAGACCTGGACTCTGGGGCAGTTTTGGGCAGCTGGTCCTGCTGCACTGCCTGCTGCTGTGTGCAGAACGATACTGTGCCAAGAACAAGACAGGACAGGGGTCCTGGAGAGCTGCTGGAGCCTTCCTTGGCACCAGGTCTCTGTGACACTGGGCAGCAACAGGGGTAGCCAAGTCCGGGGGGGCCTGGGGAAGGGGTTTTGCCATTTCCCTGGGCGTCTGGCAGTTGGGGTCCCTGCGGGGGGACAGTGGGGACGCTTCTCAGCCCAGCTCCTGCGACAGCATCGCTGTGGTCCCGAGAGGGCCTCCCGCAGGGCCACGGCGCCCATGCTGGGGGTTGCTTGGGGCAGTGGGACACTGTGACA
>NW_008691764.1:28574-40351 GCF_000695815.1 Acanthisitta chloris | reverse complement strand
TGATCATCTGTGTAAGGAAGTTATCACGGACACATTTGAGAAACCTTGGGATTCTCTATGCACTGCCACGTTGGTCTTCCAACAAATATCAGGGTGATTGAAATCCCCCATGAAGACCAGAGCCTGCAAGTGTGGGGCTAATCTCATCTGTCTGTAGATGGCTTCGTTCACACCCTTCTCCTGTTCAGCTGGTCTGTAGCAATCCCCCACTATAACATCCCCTGTCCCAACCCTACCCATAACCTTGACCAACAGACTCTCGATTATTTCCTCATCTATCCCCAGGCTGAGCTCCACACTCTACAGTTGCTCATTGTTATAGAGGGGTATTCCTTCTCCTTGTCTCCCCAGTCTGCTTTTCTGTAAAGTCTAAACCCTTGTATTCCAATGCTGTAGTCGTAGAAGCCATCCTCCCATGTCTCTGTGATACCCACAATATCATATCTACACAGGCGCACACACGTCTCCAGTACTTGTTTGTTCCCCATACTATGTGCGTTTGTGTGCAGATATTTGATCTGGGCCCCAGATAAACCTGTCATGCTGGCTTGAGTCTCACCAGTGACATTACTCTGTTCTGGGCATCCATTGTGGGTGATGGCTTCCAACGGGTAGGATTCAAATGAATAGGTGCCCCCTTCTCACAACAAATCTAGTTTAAAGCTTTATTCACAAGTTTGGCAAGCCCCCGACCAAAAATGCTTTTCCCCTTTATTCATCAAAAGACGTCTTACCCGTTATTCATCAAAAGACGTCCATCAGTCTTGGTCAGATCAGGCTTACCTGCATAAATCTCAAGATCTGAGTACATAAAAGCTTGACTTTTGCACCATTGTTGCAGTCAACTATTTACCTTCCAGATTTGTCTGACCATCTCATAACCCTGTCACAGGCAGAGTAGGAGCTTCAGACAAAGTTTGTTACAGAAGCTCTCCGGCTGAGTCCTGAGGTGCAGAAAGGACCCCCTTGCTTTCTAAACTCCTTCTCAGAGAGAAGCCTAAGTGTGGCTGGATCCAATCTTAGCCCCAGACTCTGTCAATGCTTTATGTCTAAAGGATAATACAGATGTAATTGAACCTTTGTACAACTTTGTCCAGCAGGGATTAAGTATGGCAAACCAGATATATTTATATAAATATAGATGATTTATTATGAGAATGATTAGACAAAAGTTTTAATCACAATAATTTCTGACACAGTATAGAAGCTATAACAACTATTATAATATAGTGCACTATAGAGCAATATTGAAGCAATCATATTAAAGCAATTGTATTAAAGCTAGCAAAACAATTATTAAGTAGAGATTGATGTTAGTCATCTATACCAATGAATGTGGGGAAATCTCTTTTGCTCAGCCTCGAGGAGTAACCCTGAGTGACGTCCCCACTCAAGATAGGAATCCTCACCCATACACCACAAGAAGAGATATATTAGAAGACCCTGTTATTAAGTAGAGATTGATGTTAGTCATCTATACCAATGAATGTGGGGAAATCTCTTTTGCTCAGCCTCGAGGAGTAACCCTGAGTGACGTCCCCACTCAAGATAGGAATCCTCACCCATACACCACAAGAAGAGATATATTAGAAGACCCTGCCCTTAAAATTTAGGACTGGGCTTTTATAGTAGTGATTGACTTGACTGTCAGTCAGATGTCTCCAGGCTGTGTCAGCTCAGCAGCTTTGGATAAGTTATCAGTAGCATCATTTGTTTGTTCCTTTTCCAGTTTTACCATATCTTCATCTCACTCTCAAGATGTTTAACTTTGGGGATGATGAGTCAGACTAGTTTCACCATTATTTTAACACCAAAAGCAGTATGACAACCCCTTCTCCATTTACCACTGATAGCTTTGCAAATAGGGCACTTCTCAGGTTGTTTTCCCCCATTCCAAGGCAGAGCATCCTGCTACAAACCCTCACCCTGGACCTCACACATTGATGTTAAGATCTCTCGTGTGCCAGAGTCCTTGACCATGTCTCCCAGGGTTCTGTAGTCTTTCATAATGTCTTTTACTTTTCTGTTGGCTATATCGGTAGCTCCCACGTGGAATACTAACAGAGTGTAGTAGTCAATGGGTTTGACAATGCTTGGCAGTTTCTCTGTAATATCGCTGATTCGCGCTCCCAGGAGACAACACACTTCCCTCGAGAGCGGATCAGGCCAACAGATGAGTGCTTCTGTGCCTGTCAAGGTCAAGTCTCCCCCTACTATCACCTGCCTCCTTTTCCTAGTTGGGCTAGTTTTAAGTTTCTTTGTCTGTGGACCAGGCTGTGCTACTGCAGTTGATTTCAGTGTTTCACCTATGCCAGTTATTGTCACATTTGTCTGTAGAGCTAGAAACCGGTTCTGTATGGGCACCTCCAATTGAATTGAGACACCAGGATTGGAAGCCAAACTCTTCTTTGTGTTGGTCCCAATATTTGATTGGTAAGAAAGACAGTAGGAATATTCAGATGAAATATTGTGTCATATACTAAAAGAAAAAAAAAGCTTTCTTTTTTTTATTTCTAAGGCTTGCTTTGGGCTTTGGAACTTCATGCTTTGGATCCTTTTTCTCTTTACAGGAGCTTAAGCACATCTAAAATCTATAACATAGCAAGGAATTCAAACATGATAGAAAGTGATCCCCATCATCACTACCAGCTTCTGTTTTCACAAGACAAATTCTGGGAACTGTTGCCTTCATCATAATATTATTCTCTTAGCAAAATCATGAGAGCATTTCTGCGTTTGCTCAGAGAAGATAGACCTGCAGAATGTGTCTTGTTTGTGAACTTTAGGAGTTAGTTTTGGCAGCTACAGAAGTGTCTGAAAACATTAGCCTGACCCCATATACTCACCTGTTGGATCCAATAAGTAACCCTGCCTCACCAGTGCAAGCTGAACCACATGAGATATGTCCTGTGCATGGATCAAGTTGTATCGCATCAGGCACTTCATTAAAAACAGACCAACTGGCAATGCAAGCATCATCTCTAGGGCCTAGTTGATACCATTTGTGTTTATTCATCTGAAATACAACATCTCTGGGGTACAGAAATACTCCTAACACCTCAGAAAAGGATTTCAGCTTTTGCTTTTGGAGTATTGCTCTCTTTTATTTTTCTGATACACTACTCTAAAATCTAAACACTTACTTTCTGAACAGTGCAAACCTGGGACACAGATCATGTGTGGATGACTTACCTTCTATGACCTGTTGCAAGGGGTTAATCTCAGTGAATGATTATTCCCTTCCTCTAGGTTTGTGTTAACCCAGAATGTGTAAGTACCACACCAGAAACTCTTGAGTCAGCTACTGATACCAAGTTCAGTCCCATCTGGTTTTCCAGAGGCAAAGGCGGCTTGGTGTTGCTTAAAGGTCTCCATGCAAATCATGTATCACTTCGTTCAGACTGTGTCCTCATTATGGGGAATACCTTTTTCTATATTTGGAGTAAAAGGTATTTGCTATATAAAGATTGCATATGTTTTAATGTCTGTTGGCCAACTTATTATTTCCTATTTGGTAACTGCATGTGCTTCAGGCAGACAACAACCGAAAACCCTGCAACCTGACACAACAATATGTAAATCTATTTACACACAGGCTCCAGAGGGCTGTGTTTTTCTCTGCTACAAACATAGAAGTCACTAAGCAGCAGTTAGCACAGATAAATTGTTTTCCTCCATTGCAGAGAGGATAGGTACTTATCTCCTGCTAACAACCACTGACTTCTAGCTATAAGTTTCTTAGTGGCACAATCACACAGTCTTAAAATAAACAAACAAACAGGCAAACAAAAGACAAAAAAGGACATCATTGTTAGGTGCAATTATTTGTGGATTTGAATATGTGTTTATGGGAGTGAAACTTGAGTGGAGTAAGAATGAGTCACAATAGGAGAAATCCAAGAACAGTGTAAGTTCCCTAAAGAGAATGCATGGAATTAAAATAATAATTAAAAAATAGCAATACATGAATTGTTCAAATGTTGGGAATGTTTACTGGGCAAATCTAGACCAGTATCCAATTATTCTAGGCAGCATACAGACATATAGTAAACATGAGCCTTTGTCCTGAAGAGTTTGAAATAAGAACAATACAGGTGGAAAGATACAGAACATCTTTTTTCCATTAGAAATAGAGAAGTTTGAGCCTAGGGGAATCCATGGTGTCTGCAGATTGCTATGGGTTCTCTGTTAGAGTTATGGGTTACAACTAGATTACCAATCCTCCATTGCCTTGACTGGAAGAGATATCACACCTTTTGCACTTCTAGCACTTTTCATGACAATTCTTGAATTCCTCAGTCACTGCTTTTAAGGACTACTCTTTACCCAGGTATTTATTTTGTTGGTTCACTAACAAAAGGAAACATCAGGTGTCAGTGCAGTGAGATACTAACAATCACACAAAAAAATTCCTCTAATCAGCCATCAGAACATCCTCAGACCAGCAATTTATTTCTGCAATGCACACTTAGTTGTACACACTTGCATGGAAATAGATGCTGAAGAATAGTTCTGAGGTGTTAGTGACTGCTTTTCAGCCTCCTCACTGAACTCCTATCTCCTCCCATTATCAGTGGCCTAAAGCTCCACATCAAACCCAGCATTTCAGCAATAAACAACAACTGACTTTGTCACAGAAAAGTCAGAGTGTAATGACTGCATTTTCCAAACTTAAACCTCTTCAGAAGAACCTTAATTGTCAAGATACCCCACTTATTATTAGAGGGCCACAGGGAGAGGGCAGCTCAAGAACCACACACAGTTTTTATCAAGAGCAATGAAAGCTCTAGAGGAGGCGAATGACAGTCCTATGAGCTCTCTATGTACGGGAGTTAGGCTGTACCCTGGCAAACAGGTCACTCTCTACCAGGAAAGGGTAGGCATAAATTTTTTCATCCCAAGGAAGATTTTCTCTTGCAATCTGAGAAGGTCTGAAGGCCACATAAAATGATGAGTGATTCAGAGGATTTCCTCTTACAATTTCTTCTCCATAAGAAGTCTAGTGCTGCTGGAAATAAAAAATGAGCCTAGGGAAAATATGTCTTTTGTACTCCCAAGCCTTCACCATATACTCATGCAAAGTGAGGGATAAGCAACATTTAAGTTGATCTAACCTTTAATTACACACGATAAGATCTTGAAAGCTCAGCTTAAGTATTGAGTCTTGTAGTGGATAAATTCAGTGTATCTACAATCACCTATGTTAACAGCTACTAAAATGAGACTAGGGATGGTGCTATGATCTAGACATTTTCAGATTATTTCAGCAGCAAACAGACTTAAAAGAACTTAACCTAAAACTAATCAGATTGGAAATACTAGAGTGACACTGGAACAATTTATTTTGGAAAAACAAGCCCCATGCAAGTTTTTCTGAGGGCATTTTAGCCTTTTTCTTCTTCGTTTTGTTTTGTTGCTCTCATTCCAGTTTATTGTTTGTTCAGCTCAGTTTGCTTCTGGTTCACTTAGTTTTGACATATGACTAAACAAAATTGCCAAGGGCGCATAGATGATGGATGATACAATGATGGCAGACTTATTTTCATTCCAATTCTAAATTCTTCTAAATAGGACATTTTTCTTTCTAAGTTCAATGTACTGCATGCCTGAAAGTGCAGAAGTTCACCTGATGTGACTGTGCGTGATGAAAAAGGAAGAGAAAGCTGCACTGCATTTTTGCAACAATATTAACTGTGTCTGGATTCTTCCATCTCTAGAAGATAATATCCCTTACAAAAGTGCAAACAGACACTGTTTTTTGTCTTCTGTTGTGTTGCATGGCAAACTTCATGAGCTTCTTTCTCTGTCCTGTTCAGGAAGCAAAGAAAACTGCAGCAAAAATATTGCAGGCTTTTGCATTTGCAAGCAGAGTGCTGGAACTAAGTGACAGCAGGAGAGCAGAGTATGCAGCTCAGTGGGACCAGCTGTTTTTAGTGAATATGAAGGAAAGGCTGAAGAAACAAAACCTGTTATTCACACCATATGACTACAGAAGAAACATTGGTGGTTCCCTTGTGTGTGTGCTACCTCTACCTGTGGCTGATGGCACAGCTGCTTCAAAAGGAAAGTCAGTCATGCAAAATACACCACAGGAAATTAATTAGGCCAGTTGTACCTTTTGCTTCATTTCAGTGACCTCCCCTTACCAGGTCATGGAGAAGACAGTTTCTCTTTTGGTCCTTTGCTTTTTGCTAATAAGGACCTTCTGCTGTACCACTAATTATGTGGGTTTTCTGAAGAAGCTTAGCTATTTTCTTTCCTCGAGTACACCAAAACCATCCCAACACAACCAAGAAAAAATCAACAACCCAATATATATACAGAGAAATTTAAAAAGGGATCATTTACTGCAAATTTCTTGCCAATGAAACTGTGCTGTCAGATTTTTGTGGTGATTCATAACACTCAGGAACATGATATTAGAACACTGTATGAACAATTTTTATTTTTTTTGTAAGAAATGCCTGACAAAACTGAATATGTTCACTGTACCATCTCATTTTCACATCAGTATTAGGCAAACTTTTAAAATTCCACAAAATTCTCTGATTTGAGACATGACTCTTCTGTCACCCCTGAAAAAAAGTCAAAATCATTATACCTCTAGATCTTGAATTTTTCCTGATCACTTCATCATTTGTAGCAGAGATTTGAAAATCTGATAATCTAGTGCCTGAGCTAGTTAGCAGTAACTACAAAAGCATATTAACCTCGCAAGTCATACAGTTGCAATAAATTGTAAAACCTCTTCAAACACATTTTGAAGTTGTCTTAAATCACTGGATCTCAAATATCCAACAGGTGTGACAGATTCTTCTGCATCTATTACTTTACTGTGCTCCACTTTGCACTTTTTTCTTCTCTACCTTCCTTCCCAGTTCTTGAAGGCTTGTTTCTTTTCTTATTTTCTTCCCTTTGTTATGGCCTTTTTGTTCTCCTCCTCCCTCATGCTGGCAATCAGACTTGCAATCAGTATAGGTTTGGACCCTTTACCATACCCCATCCATAAACTTGGCATAATTCACTGGCAATGGTATTCATTAAAGACTAGTGCAAGACAAGATATTGATTACATTTAATTAGGACTTTGAATCCCTAGTTTGCCAAAGTCAGATAATTTTACTGTTGAGCTGTGCTTGAAAAAGTATTAAGAAAAGGCAAAAGAAATAATTTGGACTGTACCTCAATCTTCAGGAACAGCTTTAGACTGAGATTTATTTTTTTTCAATTGCTAGTCAGAATTTCTATGATTCTGGGAGGATTAAAAAAATAAAATTGCCATCACTAAGAAATTCTAAATTGAAGAATTCTGTCCTGTTTTTCAGCATGTAATTATTAATATTTGACACAGATGCAAATGGCCACTTAGACATTGATACTACTATGGGAAAAATTCTACTTGGTATGCATCCAAGATCGGCAATGTTTAGACAAGATGAGACCTTGAACAGAGGTCAGCATGAAGCTGAAGGAATAAATTGCAGAAATACTTGATTTTTGGCTAGGGAATGACATAGAGCACTTAGGACCTTTGCTGTTCAAGGTAACTTATCTAAAGACCCATTTCTGTTTTGCTTTGGCTTGAGTGTTTTGGTGGGGGACTCAGATGTCCAACTTGAAAAAAGCCCAAAATTTTTATGATGGTTCTATTTCCTACATAATTGGTAAATCACACAGTATGACAATGCTGCAATTTCCGGACATATGCAGGCTGAAAAATTAATTTGCTGAGTGGGAATAATAAACTGTTTCAAGAGGAATTTGCACTTCTAGAGTGGTTTTTTCACTCAGTCCTCATTGCTTTGCAGCAGTGGTTCCATTCTTCCAGGCTTCAAACTGAAAAACCACAGCCTTGGAGGAAATCTTTCATATATTGTTTCTCAAGCAGCCCAAGCAATCAGTGCTGCACAGTGTTTTCTCCATTAACCCCTTACAGATATTTCAGGATAAATGGGTAAACTAAAATATGGATGTGGACCACAGGCAGACAAACAAGTCTGATCTTGGTAGATCAGTTTTAAGTAAGTGTGGCTAAAGTTAAAATATGCAATGCTGTACAGTCTTAAAGATATACAAGCTAGTACAGAAAGCATGATAGACAGCATAAACATACTAGTTTATATCCAAGAAGTGGTGAAAATATCTTACCATGCACAGTAAATGTGCATTGAATTCCACAGAGGAAATACTGATCCTTGTAAATATTTTCTTGCATAACCTTGAAAACATGGCTTCCTCCTCACTTCTCCTGGAAATAATTGCTTTCTTGCTGTAACTGTTCAAGGAAGATCCTTAGCCCAGCTCTTCCAGGAGATCTAGACTGGATCATTCTCTGCATTCTCCCAAAGGGCATTTCTTTCCTGAGCAGCAAGGAATGCTATCCTTCAAGGCTAGATTTTCTTTCACCCATGTATTTCTTTGGTCATTTTGATGGATAAGTCTGATATATTGCAAAGGCCAATAAAGATCTTTTCTGTAATATTTTGTTGGCTCTAAAACCTTCCAGAGAAATTTTAACAATATTTACTACTATTGGTAGAATAAACTGTGCCCACCACCTTTTCAACTAACAAAAATTTAGTCCAGGGACTGTATAGGAAGCAAAATGTGCAAAAAGGATCACCCAAATTTGAACAAGTTACATTTTGAAAGCAAAGTTTGAGAAGAAGCTATATCAGGTTTGCTGCTGTATTTTCATAATAGAGCACTTGTGTTTCAGAGGCAGGTACTGCTGATTTGACTTCTTTATCTGTTACTAAAGGCCCTTTTCTGATATTTTATTTCCAACCTGCTAAGAAGTTTTGATTGATGAATTGATGTCAGTGGGGTCTGTGCAGACTCAGTATGACAACAAATTATAATTCTCAAAATAAAAACTGGGCCACGATGACTCGCTGTCATCATTTGCAGTCACAACTCTTATTTATTGTTTAACATAGGTAGGTTGGGGTACCATTTTCATATCTTAAAATATATATTTGGCATTTTGTCTCAGTCAACTCTGTGTTTCAAAAATGTCCTGACAGTGTGGTCTAGCTGGATGTGTTTTGAGATGAGGATTGAACTGTGTGAACTCCAGAAATCCCTCCCAACTCACACTATTGTATTTTATGGTATTCTCATTATACATCAATGAATCAGCCAACACTAACCCAGAATATTACATTCTGTCATATGATTTTTCCACTGACAACAACCTACTCCCTCCCCTCTGCACCCCACAAATTTATTTTATCAGAGAATTAGAGTCTGCCTTTAGGAAAGCCTCTTGCTTAAAAGAAAGCACTGCAATTTCAGACCAAGGTACTTAGGGTACCAAGGTATATCCATTCCCGAAAGCCGGTAAGAATAGGCAGCCTGACATCCCTCCTGGACACATGCTTCAAACTTAATTATATTTAAAGCGAAGTTTTTTTCCATATGTCCACACGGGATCTTCTCCATTTTTATTTAGTTCTAATGTCTATCTTCCTCCGTGCAGGCATCTCTGTGAAGATCCCATCCCCTTGATCCCCTCCCCATAAGCAGGGAGTTGATTTTTGGTGGTCTGAAGATGTCTCTGCTCCAGGCTGAGCCAGTCCTGGCCTCACAGCATCTCCTCATAGGGTGAGTACTTCAGACCCACTGTCCAGTGACCATCCCTGAGCTATCCTTTCCTATGTTGGTAGACTGAAAACTGAATTTTTTAACCAAGTAGAGACTAGCAGGTCCTGAGCAATGGTATATAATCACTTCTCTGAATCTCTTCTTTGTGCTGTTCATATAGACCACGACAACAATAGTCTTAATTGCTGCCCAGAGACACTGCTGGCTGGTATTTTCTTACCCCAGAGCTGCAGAGCTCACTCCTGGTTGGTGAGCCCCTAATCTTTATTATTCTAGAAGGCATGATTATTCCATTTCAAGTGCATGATTTTTCATTTGTCCTTGATGAATTTCATGGGCTCCCTGTTGGTCTGTTCCTCTTTGCCTGTCAGATTCCCCTGAATGACAGTCCTTCCTTCCTGTGTGTTGACTGGTGCCCCTGTGGTTGAAGTCATATATGAACTTGGTTTGTGCATACTCTTTCAGCTCATTCGCATTAATTAAGATTTCCAAACAACATATATTCTAGAACAGACCCTTGAGGAGCCTCACCTCTACTGCCTTGATGAAATTCGAACCATTAAGTACCACAATGATCCAGCTAATTTTGATTCTTTTTGTGTACACACCTGCAACATCACATCCCAAGATGATCCCAAGATTTGTAACCAAATCCGCCAGTTATGGTTACAAATCCAGCCATTTTATCACAGGGTCACACATGATTCACCCCTCAGTAACCCACACCGACTGTTTTGCATCAACTTCTTGTTCTTCATGTGTCTAGAAATGTGCTCCAAGAGGATTTCCTCCATCATTTTATCAGGTATCCAAGCAAAGTTGTCTTGTCTGCACTTCCCAGAATGATTCTTGAGCATTCTTTTTGAATATAGATGCGACACTTCCCTTTCTGCTGTTGTTGCAGAATGCCTGCAATCTCCATGACCTTTCAAAGATAACAGAGTTCAGACTTTCAAAGACGTTGGCTGATTGTCTGTGCACCCTCATATATAGCCTAACAGATCCCATGAAACTTCATGGATTGAGCTACTTCAAGTGATTCATTACCAGGGTCTTGTCCATTACCAATTGTTCTTATTCTTGAAACCTGACTAGAAAAGGGGCCTGGGAGACACTGCTGGTGAAGGGAAAATGTTGAAAGGAGTTCCACGGGGTCTGAGGGCAAGAGAAAAAAAATTATACTGAAGTTATATCTATAGGCAGTAAATAAGAGAGCAGCCAACAGTGATCTTTAAAACACTGATGGATGCAAGCTACTATATCAGTGAAACATCATTCTCTTATCCACTGTGTAAGCTGCAATCATGTACAAAATTTCTGCATCGGGAAAAAGTCCACTATTTTATCATCAATGTGACACAAAGCTGGAGGAAGTGTCAATCTGCTGGAAGGCAGGAGGGCTCTGCAGAGGGACCTGGATAAGTTGGAGAGATGAGCTGATTCCAACAGGATGAGGTTTAACAAGGCCAAGTGCTGGTCCTGCACTTTGGCCTTAACAATATCCCATGCAGCACTACAGGCTGGGGACAGAGTGGCTGGAGAGCAGCCAGGCAGAAAGGGACCTGAGAGTTTGGAGAGATAGAAAGCTGAACAGAAGCCAGCAGTGTGCTCAGCTGGCCAAGAGGGCCAATGGCATCCTGGCCTGGATCAGGATCAGCGTGGTGAATGGGACCAGGGAGGTGATTCTGCCCCTGTACTCGGCCCTGGTGAGGCCACACCTTGAGTACTGTGTGGAGTTCTGGGCCCCTCAGTTCATGAAGGATATTGAGGTGCTGGAGCAAGTCCAGAGAAGAGCAACGAGGCTGGAGTTCTATGAGGAGGTGCTGAGGCAGCTGGGGTTGATTAGCCTGGAGAAGAGGAGTCTCAGGAGAGACCTTATCCCCCTCTACAACTACTTGAAAGGAGGTTGTAGTCAGGTGGGGGTTGGTCTCTTCTCCAAGGCAACTAGCAGCAGGACAAGAGGGCACAGACTCAAGTACCAATTGGCTCTCCGACAAAAGGGCATTGACCATCATATAATTGCCCTGATAGAAGGACATCTGTACAGTCATTACCCTGAAGAATGGGCAGACAGACACAGTCCAAATAAGGACTGGGGTGAAACAAGGTGACCCGATGTCTCCGATATTATTTAACTTGGCTCTAGACCCTCTACTGTGTAGGCTTCCTCC
>NW_008691764.1:3933-28563 GCF_000695815.1 Acanthisitta chloris | reverse complement strand
GGGGAGGTTTAGGTTAGATATTAGAAAGATATTTTTTACAGAGAGAGTAATCAGGCATTGGGACAGGCTGCCCAGGGACATGATGGATTCACCATCCCTGGAGATTTTCAAGATGAAATTGGATGTGGCACTTAGTGCTGTGGTCTAGTAACAAAAGTAGGGTTAGACTTGATGATCTTTGAGGTCTTTTCCAACCCAGCTGATCCTATGATTCTATACTTTCCAGTGTATAGGTGGGTATTTAAAGCATTGATCTTCCACAGTGGAATAACTGCAGGATGTTGGATATGATTTCCAATTTGCGAATTCACCATCAAGAAATTTCACCTTGAATTCGTAATCAAGGTATATTATGCTGAATGAGTATTCAGGCAACAAAAGGAACACAGAATTCAGAAGAATTTGGAAATTGAAGACCTCCTTAAAAAAATAAGGGAAAAGATAGACCCTCATTGAGTCACAGCAGGAGCCACATAATCCATATAATCACTTCTGCCAGCAGCAGAAGTCCAAGAGAAAAGAGGAGGCACACATAAGAAACACTCTTTGTGAAAAAAGGGAGATAGTCATGTGGGGTTTTTTATATTTTACAATGTGGGACCACATATAAGACAGGCTAAGAACTGTTGGGATTAAAGAAAACCCCATATTGTTTTGTCATACTGACTAGCAATGTTTATGAGAATCAGCACAGAGTCGGGGAAAGTGGTGACATTAACACTGGTGGCATCTACCCAGTAAATTAGTCTTAGATCTTTAAAGCTCCTTAAAGGACTTGGATACCACTTCTCACTAACATATAGGTCTCATAGTTAAGATTAAGCAAATCCAGGGGGAAAAGAGCTGCTTATATAGCTTTTACGACTTTGAAAACACAGAAACAGAAGTGGTATAATTCTCAAATTCAAAGTACTGAAAATATGGTCTAATTCTGAAAACACCTAAATAGAAGCAACTTCTCTCTTGTTAATAATCTCATTAACTCAATGGCACTGCTGACATAAATATAATTACCTCATATAAAAAGAAGCATTTTCAGGTTTCCACGTATCATAGACAATACCTCTCAGCACAAAAAAATAAAATAAAATAGAGCTTTAATAATGAGCTCTCATTTTACTTGCAAGCATCTCTTTACAAATGTTAGACAGTAAGCTACTGGCAGAACAAATATGGTGTCAACAGAATATTGCTTAGCTGTGCTTAGGAGAAGATAAAGGACACATGTTATAACTTAACAAAAACAAGTGAAACATTTTTTTTAAGCTAGATCTGTAAGACTTCAGTTATTCAAGTACAATTTACACTTTGGATGCAATTCAATTTGATGAAAGACCCTGTAAAATAAAAGAATTTCCTGATCAAGAATAGTCAGTGGGAAATAATGATCAAGGAACAATGTTGTTTTGGAGTTTTCCAACCACAAACAGATATGTAATTCTTTAAGCTTCTTCTTACAAAACACTCCAACAGCCAAGACTTTTTAGCCATCTGAGAACCCAAAATTCCTCCAGGTATAATGCTAAAATATATTATCCAAATTCAGGCACTTGAAACACATTTTGCGTGATCCAAAGATGGAAAAAACCCCATCTTTTCAGATGTTCTGCTGTAGCTAATTCTAAACAGTCAAAAACAAGACAAGTCCATTAGAAACTGTTTCCTTGCAATTTATATTACAATCTAATCACTGGCGTTTTTAAAATATATATGTTTCTATATATATGTTTCATCAGAGGGACTTAACTAACTTGCAGAGGGCACATGTACTCTGTGAGCAACATATTTACATTTCAAGGAACCACATTTCCACGAACCACAGGAGTAGCAGAACATGACACCTTATGAATGACTGACTGTGATTCTAAGAGTTATGATTTTATGAAAACCCAAGCAAATTATTACATACTACAATTCTGCTGAGTATCATATACTTTTAATAATCAGCATCAGGGCTAACCTGGGGTGAGTTCCAGCATGAATTATAAATATTACTTCTCTGTCTGTGTTTCTCCAAGCCATTTGTAAAATCAAACATAAATTCAAAGTATGGGTACTCATCCATTTGATAGAGGTTAAAATAAAACTTCATATATATGTATTTGAATATTATTCCTACAGTCATGGTACCCTTTATCTCCTCTGTCTTTTGTCTGTTAACAACCACATGAGTGAGAAGGCAAACTCATTTTCACAACCAAACCAACTGTTGCAGCATATATACAAAAATAGTATGGAGAAGGAAATGAAAGCTGCAAAATAATAATAAAAATTTGATTAAAAGACTGGAAAACATATTTATAATGCATAAAATTTCTCAGAAATGCATTTTCTTTTGTCAGAAATGTTTGCAGCCTATTTTTTTTTTTGTATTGGCACTTATAAAAAGTATGCAGCCAGTGGCCAGACTGAATCAAGTGCGTACTAGTTGATTGCAAGGTGGCAAGATACTGTACATTGCATAGGTTTTACACCTTTTCTATCACGACCTTCATAATACTACCTGTCTGTTAATTTCTTAACAGATAGAACTGTGGAAGAAACTCTTTCAGTGATAGCTCAACAGTTTTATAGTGGAGAGTAGCAACATAAAAGATATATTTCCCATGCCATTGTGGTGATATTATTTTAAAAAATCCAAAGGACATTTCCACCAAAAGTCTACTCACGCTGCAGAATTGAAACAATTAACATGACTGATGCCTACAGCAGTATAAATAGTTTTGCAACACCATATTTGCAGGACTGAACCCATACTCAGTACCACAGTATGACAAGCATGTTTTAAAAAACATGTAGCTAAAGAAGGAAAACTTACTAGTAACCATAATAATTCTGTAGAACATGTAACAACTCCAGCCACTTCTCTTTCATGCTGAATATGACTATTCTCTTTAATGTCTCCCTAGATGTTTGAAACCAACCAGAAAAGTAAAGCAGATAGGGCCTATGTTCTCTTCAGTGTCTCCTGCTTTGCTTTAAAGAAAGTTTCAATGAATATTGTTGTCCACTTGGACAAGACTTTCAGGCCAATGGTGTGGTTTTGGGGGTTGTTCTGTATAGGGACAGGAGTTGGACTTCTATGATCCTTGTGGGTCTATTCCACCTCAGGATATTCTAAGATTCTATGATTCTTTGATTTGATGATTCGTCAGCAATAATGATTTTTAATTTCCCCCTTTCCCCTCTGGGGGCAGAAAATATCTCATACCTGCAATAATTACACTTGCATAAGTGGAGGAAAATCCACTAGTTGTCATTAATATTCTATAGCTGATCTCTACCAGGCATCTCAAGAGTCGTAGTTCATCAGCCTACCTGAAAACAAGCGCAATCCCAGTGAGGAAAGAAAACATTTCAACAAAATCATGGAAGCAGTGATTGAGATGAATGCATAATTGTTATTAATCAAATTCATCAAAACCAGAATGATGCAGCACTTACTGACATATGAAATCATGTTAAATAGAAAAAGAGAAAATAATTTTTTGGTTTACAGTGAATAATGAACTTGCAAATTTTTAGACTGGCCACTGTGGGGAGAGACAGTGTTAGAAACTTGGGAAAAGATTATAAAAGTTCATAGAATTCAAAAGCAAATGCTAAAATGAATGGACAGGAGTGTATCTCTAATATCCCTTACCCACGATTATAAATGTTGGAGGCCACAAAGTATACACAGGATTGAAGATCAGGTTCAAGAATCACTCAAAACATTAGTGATTGGTAATAACCAACTTGGCTTTACCAGAAACAAGTCATTCCTGATGAAACTGGTGATCTTCTATAATGGGGCCACTGAATTTGTGGATAGAGGCAGAGCAACTAATATCATCCACCTGGACTTATGAAAAGTGTTTGACAATGTCCCCCATGACTTCCTTGTTTCTAAAATGTACAGACATGGATTTGATGGGTGGACCACTCAGTGGATAAAGAATTGGCTGGATGGCCAAACGCAGAGAACTGTGGTCAGTTACTCAATATCCATGTGGAGACCAGTGAAGAGTGATGTCCCTCAGGGGTTGGTGCTGGGGCCAATACTGTTCACCATCTTTGTCGGCAACATGGATAGTGGAACTGAGTTCACCCTCAGCAAGTTCGCTCACTCAGTGGATAAAGAATTGGCTGGATGGCCAAACGCAGAGAACTGTGGTCAGTTACTCAATATCCATGTGGAGACCAGTGAAGAGTGATGTCCCTCAGGGGTTGGTGCTGGGGCCAATACTGTTCACCATCTTTGTCGGCAACATGGATAGTGGAACTGAGTTCACCCTCAGCAAGTTCGCTCACAACACCAAGCTGTGTGGGGCAGTCGACATGCTGAAGGGAAGGGATGGCATCCAGAGAGAACTCGACAAGCCTGAGAGGTGGGCCAATGCAAACATCATGAAGTTCAACAAAATGAAGTGCAAGGTCGGGTGCAGAAGTTATTGAGAATGACCATCAGTAAGGAGAAAGACTTGGGAGTGACAGTGGATGAGATACCCACAATGAGCTGGCAGTGTGCGCTTGCAGCCCAGAAAGCCAGTCGAATCCTGGACTGCATGAAAAGGACATATATCTATTCTATCTCTGAATAGATTTGGACACAGTAAACCATGCCTTCTCCTGTGGAATAATCTCTTTAGAAGACTTGAACACAGAACAGGTCAAAAGTGTTGATTCCCCTGCTATATTCTGCTCCTGTGAGACCCCACCTGGTACAGTTCTGCGTCCCTCAACAAGAAAAGGACATGGAACTGTTGGAGCAAGTCCAGAGGAGGGCCACAAATTTGGTAAGAGGGCAGGTTGGTGTGAAGACAGGATGAATAAGTTGGGGCTGTTCAGCCTGGAGAGGAGAAGACTGCATGGAGACCTCCTAGCAACTTTTCAGTATCTGAAGGGGTCCTACAAGGAAGCTGGAGAGGGAGTCTTTGTTTGGAACTGCAATGGTAGGACAAGGGGTAATGGGTTGAAACTGAATGAGGGGAAGTTTAGGCTAGATATTAGAAATAAAGTTTTTTACTGTGAGGGTGTTGAGACACTGGAACAGGTTGCCTAGGGAAGTATTGGCTGCCTCAGCCCTGGTGGTGTTCAAGGCCAGGCCGGATAAGGCCTTGAACAACTTGGCCTAGTGGCGATGTGTCCCTGCCCATGGCAGGGGAGGTTGGGACTAGGCGATCTGTAAGGTCCATTCCAACCCCTAAAATTCTATGATTCTCTGATTTTACCTTGCAAAGAAAATGAGAAGTTGTTGTCTTGCAGGTGCACAAATAAGCTACTTTAAGCTTGACTCTTTGTTCAGCTAGAAAGGTAATGAAAATCATAAACTCACCCACTTAAAAATCCTTATCTTAAAATATAAAGTTCACACTCAAGGAATTTTACTTAATTAATATTACTTTCTATGTTCTTTCAAATATCCTTCCAGGTCTTTGATACAAAGGTCATAAATATTACTTTAGTACTGAGGTATAGCTAAAAAAGGTTTTGATATGAGATCAGTGTTCTGATGTTTCAGGTTGTCTTTTCAACAACAATCAAAATACTTTTAATTATTATGTGGTGAGTTTGATTTACTAGCCTCCACTCCCTGTTTTGTTCACACATGCAATTTCACAGTAACATAGTTTTCTGTTTTTCCCTATGTCGCTGTAGTGTTGATTAAGTCACTGAAGAGTAGGTATGAAGGGTAATATACGAGTGAATAATCTGTAGAATAATGAAATTAAATGTATTCTAATTTACTTGGTGGGCCAATGAGAGGTAAGCCTTAATGGCATGACTGAGTTAATTAGGAAAACATGCTCCTAATTATCAATTATTGCAGGACAAAAAAGGGTAAAAAGTTCTTTGCCATTTGCCTTCCCCTTCCTGCACATACACGTGCATTTCTAGTACCAGTCAAAATCTCTGCCCTGAGGCATGTGTTCCCTCATATGTGAAAGAGAAAATCTGTATCACTGGAAGAGTTGCCATAATAATTCCACCTTGTGTATATATGTTTAGTACCCTCACTCAATCTTTTTGTTTTCATTGAAAGTAGATCTCACTTTATAAAAAAACAAACATCATCAAATAAATGAAACCTTTCTCTCTACTAAGTCCCTGATACTCATTAGTATACTTTTATCCATTGCTGAAGAGATTTTAATTCATACATTTAGAAATAATTAGATCTTGCAAGAGAAACTTTAATGAAATTAGGTAGAAATGACCCAGCAGTATATCACCTCAGGAGTATGGTTTCTCCTCTTCGGCCAAAAGCCAGGTAAATTCAATTAGAATGAACCAAAACTGGGCCATAAGCATGCATACAAGCAACTGAGATCATCTACCTGGGCTTATGCAAAGCATGTGACAATGTCTAAATTGGAGAGACATGGATTTGATGGGTGGACCACTTGGTGGATAAAGAACTGGCTGGATGGTCACACGCAGAGAGTTGTGGTCAGCGGCTCATTGCCCACATGGAGGCCAGTGATGAGTGGTGTCCCTCAGGGGTCGGTGCTGGGGCTGATACTGTTCCACATCTTTATTGGCAACATGGACAGTCGGATTGAGTGCAGCCTCAGCAAGTTCCCTTACAACACCAAGCTGTGTGGGGCAGTTGACATGCTGGAGGGAAGGGATGTGCCATCCAGAGGGACCTTGACAGCCTTGAGAGATGGGCCAATGCAAACCTCATGAAGTTCAACAAAATGAAGTGCAAGGTCCTACATCTGGGCCAGGGCAATCCCAGGCACATCTACAGGTTGGGTGTGGAAGCAATTAAGAGCAGCAATGTGGAGAAGGACTTGGGCATGATGGTAGATGAGAAACTCACAATCAGCCAGCAGTGTGCGCTAGAAGCCCAGAAAGAAACTCGAATCCTGGGCTGCATCAAAAAGCATGTGGCCAGCAGGTCAAAAGAGGCGATTCTCCCCCCCATTTTGTTCTCGTGAGACCCCACCTGGAATACTGTGTACAGTTCTGGTGTCATCACCACAAGAAGGACATGGAACTGTTGGAGCAAGTCCAGAGGAGGGCCATCAAATTGGTAAGAGGACTGGAGCATATCCCCTATGAAGACAGGCTGAAGAATTTGGGGCTGTTCAGCCTGGAGAAGAGAAGACTGCATGGAGACCTCATAGCAACTTTTCAGTATCTGAAGGGGTCCTACAAGGGAGCTGAAGAGGTACTCTTCGTTAGGAACTGCAAAGGTAGGACAAGGGGCAATGGGTACAAATTGAATGATGGAAAATTTAGGCTAGATACTAGAAAAAGGTTTTTTTCCTGTGAGGGTGGGGAGACTCCCCCCAGCCACTCTGTCCCTGCCCATGGCAGGGGGGGTTGGGACTAGATAATCTGTAAAGTCCATTCCAACATCTAAAATTCTATGATTCTATACATTCCCATCTTACATGCTGCACTGTTGCATATGATGTTCCATGTTTCTGAAGTGCCATATTTGCTCATATTTTTGAGCTTTTAGTTGCAATCGATCACTGAGCTACAAATGGTCTATAAAAGGTCTTGAAGGTCGCTACAGACTATGAATTTGATCATGCACTAGTAAGTAGCATTGAACCATATAGCTGTGTGATGGTGAAGCAAGATAGTCAGTTCTTCACATGCTTGCCCCCCACCCCCACCCTTCCCAACCTTTCCCTGCTCTTCCCTCTCTACCCACTCCCCCCATCTCCCTTGAGTCTTTGCAGTTGTCGCTGAGGAGCAATATGATTTGTCCTAAGATAAAAACACCAGGTGAATATTGCAAGAGGAACTGTCTGGATGAACTGTGATCATATTGTTACATTGGCCTTCGAAGGTCTCTAAAATGCTGCTGGAGATGGGACCAATGAGGAGACCTTCAGGCAGCTTTAGTATAGTTCTCCTTGCTCCTCCAATACCCTGGCAGGAACTCCTGCTGGTTATGTCTAGCTCAAAGACAGGAACACTCACTTTTGGACAGGTGAATAAAAGCACTAAGATCTGGTCACATGCAGAGATGAAACCCTATAGTATCTCTATAGGTCCTTTGTTGCTCTATAATAGTACATTCTGGAAGGCCAAAAGCAATAAACAGGTATGTTTCTGGATGAACCTGATTATATCACATCTCTTTAGACCTGCTTGCATTATATACTGCATTGAGAATATTTAGATAATGTATTAGCAATAAATCTAATTGTAAAGGAGACGATTTATCTTAGGACAATTCCTACCTGCTGTTCCTAGGGCAATTGCAAGGAAGATGGTGTGTGTGTGTGTGTGTGTGTGTGTGTGTGTGTGTGTGTGTGTGTGTGTGCGCATGTGGGGAGGACGCACCTGAAGACCTGACTCTCTTCATGACCATCACAAGCTGGAAAGGAGAAGGCAGTGGAGGCCCTCTGGTGTCTATTAAGACACTAATTGCTGAGAACTGAAAAGCAAGGGAACCAAGGTGGGTACTTCCACAGCACTCAGGTCCTAAGGAAGCTAACTTTAGTATTGTGACAGCTTATTCATGGTTCGTGGTACTCTTAAGCACTTAACATGAGATTAGTTTTCCCAAAGAAAGGATAGTTTATGACATAAAAAGATTGTTTTACTAACTGTTGAATTTCTATGGCTAACTTTTTCTAGACAGTTCAATATAGCTTCTAGAAAATGAAGGAGATATTTAAATGTTTGGTAGATGATAGTGAAATAAATTTTCAAGACCAGTTCTAGCAAATATTTTTGAAAATAAACAATTTATATATTTTTAAAGTGTATGTTTGTTCTTAAACCAAGCATCATCTGGAAGAAGTTTCCCTGAGCTGCTAAAGTACACTAGACAAGTTTATTTTTTCTAAGTGTACATTTTAAAACTAACTTTTCCAGATTAGATTTATCAATAAAATTTAATGAAATTTTAAAAACGTCACCATTCAGGTCAGTAATTCTTGGTATCTCATCTTTTCCAGTCTTCTAGTTATAGCTTGTTATTGTCTTGACTTTCCTAGTTATTTAAATATTTGTTTTGTGCCTGGTTCTAAATTTTTGGTTTGTGCCTCATGGTGCTTGTATCTTATGGTGGGGTATTTTGCGCCAAGATCTAATAAAACCTCCTAGTTATATTGCAACATTGACCCTTTATCTAATGGTTTTGCATAGTTTTTAATGAAATGAGTATCAACTTGTCATATTTACATTAAGATTATCATAGCAAGTAATAAAGTACCTCAGTCTGAAGCTTCCTTTGAAACTTTTGCTTGATGACTAGTCTTCCTTTTGCACTCTATTTTCTAATCACTAGACAAGTTCAGTATTCAATGGGAATTCATGAAGTGCTAAAGGCCATCTTAGGGATGGAAGGAGGTGACATGGCAGTAATGTTTATGCTTTCTGTCCTTCTGACACATCAGAAGGACATCCTATGGCCATCACTGGGAATACAGACACAGTCATTTTATGCACATTTTATATACCAAACGCATTAGTTTCAATAGTCAATATAAACCATGTTTCCCATAGCAGATGCACATCACACAGGGTAGTTTCTTATAGAAGCATGTTTTGTGATTAATCTCCAGGACAGTGGAAAAGTGATTGCAATTGTTACACATTGAGAGCTGAATAAATCACTGAATTTGTCTTCTACTGACCTAGAAATCTCCTTGGCTGTTTCCTGCATGTTGTTTCTCCAAATATCTTGCAAAATGGCACTTAATTGAAAAAACTAATAAAACTCAAGCAAGTACCGTAGCCAAGAAAAAGCAAAACATTTTTACATCATGCATTCATACAACATTCTTAATAGAATTTTTTATATATTTAGTATTGCTTGTTGAAATAAAAATTAAACAAAATTCAAGTAGACCTTTAAATACTTCTGTTAAACAATAGTTAATTCTTACAACAACAAAAAAGAAAAAACAAAAACAAAACCCCCAAACCACCCCAAATCAATTTAAATAAATTTCCCAAACCAAAAGCAAAACACCAAGACCAAAACACCAAACCTGATTGAAATAAAATCTTGATTTAACTAGCAGAACTTCAAGATTCATATATGTGTATTTTGACAGGGCTGAAGTGTATAGGCATCAGTCATTATTTATGGATATATATGGCTAGTATTAGTTATGATTTTAACTGATAACCAAGTGAAGACACTGCACGATGCATTATCAGTATTCTGCCATTTTCAATGTGCTGTAAGTGTGGGGTGTTGACAAACAGGTTGTCATAAAACAGTGCTCCCTTATATAGGGACCCAAAAAAGCATTATTACAAATCTCAGGGTTGTGGTGTACCACCTAAATCCAAAACAGAGTGGTAAAGCATTCAGAATTGAAAGAGTGAAAAGAAGGTGTGGCAAAAATATTTGCCCTTCTAAAACTAGAGATTCTTAATCTCTACGTGGAATCTGCTATGCTTCTGCTCTTTAGTATCCTGTCTACAACTGGAGAAAACACTCAAGGAGACTGTAGTTTTGGACATTAATGTCTTACTGCTCCCAGACTACCAGAACCTCTTGCAAATACCTCATCATATTATGCGTTCTCTAAAAGCCAGCCTTGGTAATATGTATTTTCCATGAAAAAAAGGTTTTCATCTCCACAATATGAGTGGTAGAAAAAAGGAGGCTTTTATGCCCATCTTGCATAAAAGGAGTTGGATGAGGAATGAAGAAATTAACCAAAAATATTGCAAGAAAGGCGGTGCTGGAACAGAGAACTGTTGTCTCCAAAGCTATATTTAAGCAGCTTAGCAAAAACAGTCGTCTAATTTTTCTTGGGGGCAGATGATATGAGCAGCATTAATTAAAATATTTCAGAGCATTTTTTTCCACCTAGAACATACTTGGTTTCCAAGTTTAGATCGATCAAAAACCTTTGGGACTGCAAACATGTATTTCATCATAATTCAAAGGAATCCCATAGTGGAAATTCTTGAAAACAGTTAAGGACTTAAAGAGACATAAAACTATTATTTCTTCCCAAGCGAAGAAGAATGAGAGAAAACGATCCAACATGTTGGTCTTGGGCTTATATAGGCTTATAATGGGTTACTTTTTTTCTGTTCCCATCTTATCTCTAAGTGTCTTTTGGTCTGGGTGCAACTTTTCCATTTCCATTCCCTATCCTCTGATGAAGAGTGACAAACTGAATTGTCCGCATTATTACACACATGATGGAGCTCATGTCGCATTTCTTTTATCACTCTTAGCTTCGTTCAGAGTGAATTGTACTATCTGCTGGGGAGACCGTTAATAAAACTTCACCTGATTTGCTGAATTCTGTTGAATGTTGACAGTATTTTGGAGTGGCTTTATTAGAAATTTTCCCCAGATTTCCTAATTAAGAATATATTTACATTTCTAAAGAAAAAAGTTTACAAAAAAAAGGCTATGTCAGATAGAGGTGAAGAAATTCCAACAACCAAAGAAAAGAAATGATCCATTCATAAGAAGAAAGATCTAAATCAGTTCTGAGGTTCCTAATAACTGTGAAATTAAATGGGCCACCCTGCTCCTCACTAGTTGCTTATCTTTGTGTGGCTGGTTCCCACGGAATAATTTCTGGAGAATACAAGTCTTGATCTTGATCATGAATGAATATCATGAAAGAAGTATGAAAATGCTGGTGCCTGTTTTGGAAATAAGTGTGTGAGTTTATGTAACTGTCTTGTAAGGTAAAATGGATAGAATGATAATTTAAGGACAAAATTGAAGATTGTAAGGAATTTGGAAACACCTGCTTATGTTTTCCTTTGGGTAATTTATCTTATACTATTCAAATGTCTGCTTCACATACTAAATATTGAAAAAAAACCCAAACTCAAAACACCTCCCACTCCTACCACTTTTGTCTTTCATGCAGAGCTTGTCAGATATTTGGCACTAACAAGTCTCTACTTGCATTAAGATATATCTCTTAGTAAAACTGCTTTCACATTGACATTTAAATTTCATCAGAAAGTGGTTGCAAGATAGCCTGTGGAACAACATTTGTTGTACCGTGGCACAACTCTACAGTCTGCTGTATCATTCTTACTGATTTAAAATTAAGGGAATAGAAGACTATTTTCACAGTAAAAAGTTGCCTTTGTTTACCTGAAGGGCTGTCTGGATGAAATCCATCAGAAGTGAAGTCAGCAGAACTGAGCAGTAAGTGGGGGAAAGGTAGTTCTGGCATTGGATGATCATGACCACCAGCTCCTTAACCACCTAGTGGAGACAGATGCCAGACTCAAATAAAGGGAAGAACTCCACCTGTAGAGTAATTAGCATGAGAAGCAAGATATATAACTAGCAAATAAGAGTTTGAGTACTACTTACTAGTAAAATTATGCAATTTGTAACGAAATAATCCTCATGTCTTTGTTAGCTAAAATGTGTAAATAGTGTAAAGTTTTGATGCCTAGGGAGCTATCCTTTTGTGGGTTACCACCTAGCTCCCTACTTTTCACAAACTAGAATAAAAAATTGAAATTCCTCATGTCTGTGAGTGAGCACCAGGTAAGGAGCCCTCATTCAGAATGACAACAGGTTGAAAAAAACACAACATTGCACAAGAAACGAGGTAGTTTAAGCTCCATTCAGATATCTCTGTGGTATCTTATTGATGCAACAGTTATTGTTTCAACTATTGTTTGCTCTGTGCAGAAAATAAATTCTCGGTCTTTTAGTCTTACTTTGCTGAAGAAAAGTAGCTTAATTATGAAATCTGTAATGATTTTCAGGGTCATTCTCACATGATTTTGTGCCAAGAGATATTTTGTGGTGTACAAAGTACATTTGGTGCTATCAGTAAAATAAATTGATATAGCTTGAACACACAAAAAGCCTAATACTGGAATAAATCAATATAATGCAATATAAATCAAGTAATCTGCATAAATTTACCCCAAAGGAAGGTCTAACCTGGACAGTCAATCTGTTCCACACAGAAGTGTCTCTGTTACTCTTCTGATCAAAGCAACCATATAATTCTGCCCTTTAAAAAATTCTGAATGCCTTGAAAAGTATCCCTTATGGAAGTAAACTGCTAATGCTAATATTCCATTTTATATGTCTGATAGACGTCCTGACATTATGAGTGGAAAAGATAAAAAGTATCCCCCAAAACTAAGTGTTGATTTTCATCTTCAGTCATTTGTGGATACAGAATTTATAAGAATATTTTTACTATTTCTGTCTTCCTTTAAAAGCAACTGATGTGCTTCTGGTCTTCATACTGTTAAAGGGAAAATATAAAAAAACCCTGATATTTGTTTTATCAATTTTATGCTAGAACAGATTTTTTTCTCCAAAATGATTGAAAAGTGATGGTTGAGCAATCTGTAATACTAATTTAGGTTGTGGGGTTTTTTCATCAATAGTGTTTTGATGAAACAATTCTTTTTAAATAACAGACTGGTTCTATAATATATCTATTTTGTATGAATATTTTCTAGTATACCACTGAATAACTGAAATCCCAATCAAAACATTACACCATAAACCCATGTGTTTTACTTCAGAACCGTGCTGCAGGCGTCCACAGATTCTAGTCAAAAATTTCCTCCCCTTGTACTGTCTGTGGAACTATGTATTTCAGTTGAGGAAACATTCATTACTACACTGAGAAGGAAGAAAGCCTCATGCTCTGACAAATATAGTCTGGAGAGAGATCACAGAACCATAGAATGTTTAGGGGTTGGAATGGACCTTAAAGATCATCCAGTCCCAATGCCCACTGCCATGTACACCTCCCACTAGATCAGGTTGTCCAAGGCTCTTTTGACCTGCTGGCCACACTCCTTTTGATGAAGTCCAGGATTCAGTTGGCTTTATGGGTTCCACCCGCACACTGCTGGCTTGTGTTATTTTTCATCAACAACCACCCCCAAGTCCTTCTCTGCAAGGCTGCTCTCAGCTGCTCCCAATGCCTGCTCTGCCCAGCCTATAGATGGGTGTAGCAGTTGACCCTGGCAGATTACCAGGCACCCACCAAAGCCGCTCTATCAATCCCCTCCACAAACAGACAGGGGAGAGAAGATATGACAAAAGGTTTATTAGTTGAGGTAAGGACAGGGAGAGATCACTCACCAAACACTGTCATGGGAAAAACAGTCTCAATGTGGGCAAATTAAGTGATTTTATTACAAACAAGATCAGGGCAGGATAATGAGAAAATAAAACAGACCTTAAAAACATGTGCTCTCTCCCCCCTCTCCAACTCTATCTCCTCCCCCCACAGTGGTGCAGAGAGGCAGGGAGCATGTGTTATGATCAGTTCATCACATGTTTCTGCCACTGCACTCAGGGAGAGAAGTCCTTCTCCTGCTTTAGCATGGGAACCCTCTCTTGGGAGACAGCTGTCTATGAATGTCTCCAATGTGAGTCCTTCCCATAGGCTCCATGAACTGCTCCAGAGTGGGTCACTCTCTTCAGGGTGCAGTCCAATCCCTCAGGGACATCCTGCTCCAGTGTTGGTCCACTGCCCAATCAAAGTCCTCCCAGAAACTCTGCTGCAGTGTGGGTCTCCTCTATCCACCTCTCTAGGTCCCGGCCAGGAACCTGCTCCAGCATGAGCTTCCCATGGGTTCACAGTCTCCTTTTGAGCATCCACCTACACTGGTGTGGGTCTCCTCCATCGGCTGCAGATGGATGTCTGCACCCCATTAATCTCCATAGAATGTATGGGGGCAGCTGATTCACCATGGTCTTAGCCACAGGGGATCCTCAGCTCCGCTACCAGGAGTACGTCCTCCTGCTCCTTCTCCCCTGACCTTGGTGCCTGCATATTTGGTTCTCTCACATATTCTCACTCCTCTCTTCTCTGGCCACAATTCTGTGCAATAACATTTTTTCCCATCTTAAATAAATTATCACAGATACATTACTACCACTACTGATTGGCTCAGCCTTGTTGCAGTGGTGGGTCCATCCTGAAGCCACTGGCATTGGCTCTGCCAGATAGGGGGAAGCTTCTAGCAGCTTCTCACAGTAGCCACTCCTGTAGCTCTCCCACTGCCAAAACCTGGTCATGTAATCTTACTATCGTTGCACTTCTCTTTGTTGAGCTTTATGAGGTTTGCATCTGCCCACCTCTCAAGTCTGTCGAGGACCCTCTGGGTAGGATCCCTTTCCTCCAGGGTGTCAACTGCCCACACAGCTTGGTGTCATCAGCGAACTTGCTGAGAGTGCACTCAATCCCACTCTCCATGTCACTAGCAAAGGTATTGAACAGTATCGGGCTCAGTACTGACCCCTCATCACTGGTATCCACACAGACAATGAGACGTTGACTACAACTCTTTGTGTGCAACCATCCAGCCAGTTCTTTATCCACAGAGTGGCCCATCCATCAAATCCATCTCTCTCCAATTTAGAGGGAATGGTGTTGTGTGGGACAGTGTCAAATGTCTGACAAATGTCGAGGTTGACAATGTCAGTTGTTCTGCCTCTATCCACCAATGTCCTAGCCCTATCACAGAAGGTCATCAGGATCTCAGGAAGGATGGGGCATCCAGAACATGATCCACAGTCGCCATAGAACACTGCAGTTTGAATGCAAACAAAGAATTTTGCTATTTTCTTTTAGCAAATGGAATATTCATTGTCTAGTTAAGAACTGAATAAATATAAACATGCAAGAAACTCCTGGACTTGATCTAAGGAATATGAAGGCTTTGTCAATTTTCCATCCACTGTCACACCTGTGATGTAGTGTAGAGATATCCATTTCCCATAATTAATTGCCAGATACAGGGATCTGAACACTGGCATAGAGTTATTTATTCTGTATGTCAATCTGTTACATCTATCATTCTTGCAAATGTTCAGTAAAGCTGGTAATGCTCAGTACTAAGAGATGAACAGGGTAACTTCCACTGGAGAACTAAAAACAGTAAACCCTCTCTTTTCTTTGTGTTGTGTTGTATCCATTGAGACAATAGTTCCTTTTCCTCAAGAAAAAGAAAAAGCACACTTCACCTGATCACTCACATCTTTAACTACAGTGAAGCAAAAAACAAGTCTCTAGAATTGACCTGGGAATTCCTTGTCTGCCAGAGATGATGACTTTTTAGAAACTTGAAGAAGCAAATACAATTGGCTTATCTTTTATAGGTTAGGGAATCAAGGTTTTATTTACATAATTCTTCATTTGCACTTGTCATACACAAAAATCAGGAGTATATTCCTTTCCTTTTCTCAGCAGTATTCAATCTTTTAAGTCTTTACTGCCTTATTTGATCATTTACAGCTGAGCAAAGCACATGTGAATTCTTCTGCTCCAATTTGCCATTTGCTATTCCAAGTCCTCTCTTCAAGTGCAAATTACATATGAATGTGAAACCACAGAAGAAGTGCTAGATTGCCACTTGGGGAAAAATGTAGTATGTAGAGTGAGGTAACACAAAATTATCTGCAGTCTTTAAGGGCCACTTACAGCTTCTGCTTTGAAGGTCCCCTTATAAATCTGTGAGGGGTGCTTCAATTTCAGGACTAGTTAGGGACATTGAATTGTCATCAGACAACAGCAGTCAAACTCAAAAGTGATTAAGAATTCTTTTTTCTCCCATATACTTCAACAGGCTTTGGCTCCAACACTGTCATGTGTCCCATACACCACATATTTATATTTGTCTATTTCCAAAATAACAAGCTTCTACTCCAACATTTTGCTTACTCTTAGCCATTTGAATTTCTTAATCATTTTACAAGATTACAGTTTTAAAACTTCAACTAAATCTCAAGCTAATATATCCATGTGTCATTTCCACGTGCCATTTTCACATGACAACAGCACTGATAGCTCATTGTTAAATACAATTTTAGACTTATATGCCTTAGGAGTGGTATTCACGAATTTAGTGTTCCCACCGAAATCCCCCCCAGACCACAGATCGCTCACCCACTTCCCACCCCCTCCCTCTGCGGTGGGATTGGAGGCGCAGAAGGTAAAGATCACGCGTTGAGATAAGAACATTTTACTAAAAAAACAACAATCAAGTGAGAAAATGAACAGTAACAACAACTATATTCATGACAGATATTAAGACAAGTGGATGACTTGCATGCAATCGCTCACTACGGGGAACCGGCACTGCCTGCTCGCACACATCACACCGCGACCAAACCAGAGCCTGAACAAAAGGTACCCTCCCTCTCCACTCCCCACCTCCCCCGCCCCCTCACGCCTCCTCCACCCATCCATCCCCTTTGCATGACTGTGAGGTGGTATAGAATAACCTCAGGGTCCTAGTCTGCCGTTCCCAGCTGCTGCAAAAGTTAACCCTGTCCTTGCCAGAGCCAGGACAAAGGCAAGGAACTGCTCCATTCAAAAGACACTGAGGTGCTGATGCGTGTCCAAAGAAGAGCAACGAAGTTGGGGAAGGGCACAAGTCTTATAAGGAGTTCTGAGGGAATTATAGTGAGGGAGTTCTCCTCCTGGAGATGAGGAGGCTCAGTAGGGATCTTCTCACTTTCTACCTGAAAGGAGGTTGTAGAGAAACTGGGGTTAGTCTCATTTTTGAAGTAACATGTAATAGCATCAGAGGAAATATCCTCAAGTTGCACCAGGGGAGATTTAGGTTGGATATTAGGAAAAATTTCTTCATTGAAAGGGTGGTTAGGAATCGACTATGCTGCTCTGGGAAGTGGCAGAATCAGCAGCCCTGGAGGTATTTGAAAGGCATGTAGTTGTGCCTGGGAACATGGAGGCATACTAGCTACTGTGAAGAATTTTAACTCTGTGCCAGTCAAATCCAGCAGAACAAGTTTAGTGGTGGACTTGGAGTTGTTAGGGTAATGTTTGATTATCTTAAGGGTCTTTTCCAGCCTAAATGATTCTATGATTTTTGGATTTTGTCTTTTCTTTCCAGTGAAGGTGGTGTCAGTAGTCATAGTTCAGTACCTGCCTGGTATCCATCAGACTTTATATAGTGATTTCTCTCTGGCTAATCACCTACTTGGAAGGACATATGCTATATCATTTGCTACTCTCCTTAATGTTCTCTGCTTCTTTGCATAGTAAATTCAACTTCAGTGGTCCTGTGCCAGTGCATGGCCAGTGTATCACCAGTAATGCTTAAAGCAGCCTTGCCTTTTTGTATTTGGACCTGTAAAAATCTTCCTCCAGCACAAACCCTAATCTGTAAATTCTTAGTCAGCAATATATCTGGAAGTTTAATTTTCCAGTTGTCAGAATGACAGTTGTCAAAACCCAGTCTCTAGAACTCCATGTTTTTCAAGGCTCTAGAAAGTTATTTTAACAGTGTTGAACCAGAATTTTTTATTTCGGTCCAAACATAATGGGTTGCTTTGGAGATACTAGGGAAGTATATATAGTGGTGGTTTAGAACCAGCCATTTGAGACTACCCTCCAGTCATATGAGACAAGTCTCGTGTGTGGATTTGCAAGAAATGTGATGCCACTGGAAGCACATGGCATAATGCTGAGGTGTATTGAATAAGGAAGAAACAGCCCCAAGATTCTGCCCCAAGTTGCACCAAAAATATTGGTGTTTATATTCATATTAAGGAAAAAGCATGCTGAAAAGCTGACTCGAGCATTTCAAATTTACAGCCAAATATGGTAAAAAGGCTTGGTAGGGATTTGTCACTGATATGATATTCAGGACTATTCTCTTAAGAAGGCACATGTTTTAAAACTCTTATGGTCAGAATTACTTTCCCTGCTTTACCCTAGCAATATGCTTGCTGCAGATGTTTACTCATTTAAAGAAAGTATAAATTGCACACAGGCATATTTGTCATCAAACTATCTGAGTAAGTAAGTTGTGGTTAACTATGAATTATTAAGGTAATGTACTTCCTAGCAATATAATGGTTAAAGTTAATAAATCCACAACCAAGAAACAAATAGAAAAACATTGCAGCCTCTGTTTATACACTGTTCTATTAAGACCTTATAGTAACCAAGCAAGTATAAACATGTATATGCATCAAATGCCACAAAAATTTGACCTAAATTCCAGCACAATTTGTTTTGTCTCCACTAGGCTTACACACCCATCTTTGTCCCAAGTTTTGTTACAAATTCTGCCACACTATATTTCTTCCTCCACCCCCTGTTTAATAGTAAAGCCTATAATATATTCTTGGTATGTAAAAGAGAAAAGTTACCCTTCTTGTCTGATGAAGTCAACAGACACTGGATCAACAACTTTTATTTCAAAGTTTACTGCATTTCAAATGTAATTGCATCTACATTCATATAGAAAACTACACACAAGCCGTGTGTAGTATCTTCATATTATACTATACAAATACATACTCTGTATATAAACACGGTTAGAACAAAGATCAGAATGTACCATGATGATGTAACTGAAGGTATTATCTCAAAGCAGTCTTTACCTCAATTCTGTGAGTTTAAAACAATGGCAATATTTCCCTGACACCTAATTTTTCAGTGTTCAGTTGTTACAGTGCTGAATGCTCTCCTGATAACAGAATAGTCCACAAAAATAAGGAAGCAATAAAAGAAAGGGCTTTTTCTTGTTACATTGTATGAGAGCAAAACTAGAAATATTTTATGGACTGAATAAAGCATTGTAAGGGATGATTAAATATGACCTCTTAACTAGTATGAAATAGTTCATGTCTCCCTCTAGTTAACAACAGACACACTGTAACATTACTGGAGAACCAGAGACAATAATTTTCTGATCTTTAATGCTAGGGCCAATTTAATTTCTTATCACAAAACCAGAGGGGTGAAATGTCAAGACAAAACTGGTACTACACAGAAATTGGAGTATTATCCTCTTGGCCTGCAGGTCTACACATATCTGAAGGGGCTTGACATAGAATTGGCTCACCATAAGGACACTGAAGAGGTGCAGTCAAATCCAATTTGACAGTGTCTTGAAAAAGGTGCAGAACTCTGCAGTAATTCTTTCTTTTTTGGCAGAGTATATCTTCAGTTCATAGAGTAATGACAAGAGTTAAATTTTTCTGTAAACTCTGTGCTTCTGATGGGCCTAATAAGGAATTCTCTGAGCAAGAATATTTCTAGTTCCCTTGGTTAAAAAGCAAAACAAAACTTTAAAAAGGAATGGGACACAGAGAAAATATTTGATCACTGTAGGAGAAACTATATACACAAATAATATTTGCACTAATCTTTACTGCCATATCATTATGTCGTGGTTTAACCTCAGCCAGCAGCCAAGAACCAAAGGCCTGATTGTTATTCCTTCCCAGTACATGGCTCACGAGGTACAGGACACATTAATATGCATTTATGTATTATAGATCTAAATATGTATGAACACAAATAATATGTACCATATATATTATAAAAACTGAACCAAATCAAAGAAATCAAGCTCTATTTAGACCCCTAAACACAAGCACTTATGCATATTGAATTTGAAATGCAGGGGCTTAAAGGAGAGAATAATCCTATATATTGAATATTTTTACTGTCATTAATATAGAGAGAAATATGAAATCAAATCATGCAGACATAATTGACTGCAAATCTTATACTTTAGTCACCTTATATATAATAATTTGATCTTTCTGGTCTGTACTGTCTTTGTTTCTAATACAAAGAAACTTAATTTATGCTACTATATATGATGATAAGGGGTAAAGGATCCCTGATGTTTCCATCAAAAATGGAGAAAGAACTCAAGAAAAACTCTTTAGAGGTGAACCAATATTCACAGTGAGTTTGTGTAAGCATACTGCCATTGTTTCCTAACCAATGTCTTCATATCTTTGTGATCAGTGTAAGAACCAGTCTCTGCAGACATATTCTGCAGAAGGTTTCGGTTGGAAACCCCTTCTCTGCTTTCCCTTGTGATCCCCTCTCCCCTGTTCCAGGTCAATATGACTGGCAGACCACTTTTTCGGATTTCTAGTTATACGTCAGAAGAGGGAATGGTGGAAATTCTGGGTCAGTTCTCCATGGCTATATTGCAATACATACTTTGTTTTCATTGTCACTAGAAGTGATGACTCAAGGTACAAAGTGATGGAGAATCAGTACCAAGTGTCTAGAAGATGTGCAGATGACGGTGCAATCAGCCCACATTTATGAGATCACACAATTTCACTTCAAGTGAATATTTGGCAAGCTCTGGGATTCATAACGATATGACTAGCAAACTTCAGAGTGAAATTTCTAGTCTTTCCTAAACAATGTGACTTAAGACCCTTGGATGAAGAAATGGAAGAGAATATGCAGAAAATTAGTACTATTGTTCACACTTGATTAAAGATAAGAGAGGACAAGTGAAAAGGAAATTATTTGAATTTTTTTTATCTGGTAGTGTCTGATTAAGTGATCAAATGATAGAATTACATGACACAGCATTAAATTTAAAATTGAAGTACCATGAGTTTCACAAGAAACACTTAATCTATATCAACATTACTTCTCATATTGTTCTTGTCAGAAGATAGCCTTACTTCACGAAAAGGAAATCTAGTCAGGGTTTTACTTAATTATAAGTTATGTTAAAGAGTGGTAAATGAATAGAGATGGGCTTAAGCAAGCATGTGTTTTGCACAAGTGGTTTAAGAGCATATATTTTGTGCATCAGGATGTAAAGTCAAGTTATTGTTCCAAGAATACTGTCTGAAGAAAATCTTGAGACAAAATATGTTCTGAATTGTTCCATATAATGTCAGGAAAGTACTGGAGCCGTGAGTCTTTTTATGTTGAAACTGTTGGAGCAAATACAGGCCATAAAAAATACTGACAGTCAAGACTGGTGATATTTTTCCTTTAGCTTATGCTAGTTGCCATAATAGCCTTGAGAAATGACTGGATCCCCTACCCACAGTAGTTTATGTCAAGCTGGTTCCTTCTGGGGTTTGTCTTTTAAAAAATTACTGTGTAAAAAATCAAAATTTTTGAAATAGCTAAGCTAGCTTGGTCTTCCAAATGAGCTATAATGACAATAATTTGATTTACATAATTATCACTACCATCACTACTACCAGTACCATCACTACTATTATGCTACCCTTCTCATCCAGCACTGAGAAAGATGCAGAATAGAATTAGACTGTTGGAGACTGAATGCTCAAGGAGGAAATGGGTGGAAATATACACTCCCACCACACTGCTATTGCTCCTCAGTATTGCAATGTAATAGCTCAGCACTTGTTTAAGGGAGCTTCTTCTACTGACTTTAATGGGAGTATCCATTACCACAGTGATTAAAAAAATCCTACCTCCTGCACATGCAAGTCTGCATCAGTTAATTTTGCAAGATTTTCTCTATACTTTCAGAGAAAGTACAGAAGAAAGTAGCTTTATTTGTCTTTTGTATGTTGCCTCTGCCATTGTGTAGCTGTGCTAAAAGAGTGCACATCTGCATGCAAAGATTAAGGCAAGCTGCTGTAGTTAATTTTTATGGCTAATAATTTGAATCTGACATTTCTGAACAGAGCATTATAAGGCTTGTATTTTAGCCTGAAGGAAGTAATGATGTTGCATGAGTGACATCCTGACTACTGTCTTAATTACAAAGAGAATGGAACTGTGATACTATACTGCTTCACTGAGAAAGCTGAATGGGTGCCACTGTGGGATGACAGTACAGAAGAATGTATCATCAGTCATCATAGCAGTGCCTGTCCTTTTCAGGGAGGTTGCAAAGAAATAATGGTTTAAAATAAGTTGTTCCTCTACTTCGCTGTGTACACAACCAAACCTTTTCCATGTCATATTTTCTTATGTATTTCAGTGCTTACGATATATTCCAAAAGACTCAAAGGTTAATTCACCTTTGGTTTGTAACATTTGGTTTGAGCCATGTAAGCTGTAACTCAGCTTATTAGCAAAGAAGAAAAGATCAGTCATTACTCATTCAGAAACACATAGCATTTCAGTTTCCACATCGCTTAAAATTCTGAAAATGTTTTAATTCCAGTGGGACAGAAATTCACTCTGACTGGCAGAACATATACATCAGTGGAAAATATGTAAATAAGCTTTGTGTGTCTCAGTATCTGTTGCTACAGTCAGGATTTTTTTCGTTGTTGCATTTTCAGAATAAATAAGTGTATCTTGCCTCGAGCATCAGAGTGTAAGTAGTGGAACAAAGGTTTTGTGGAGAGTTAGTTCATGGATTTGTGGAGAGTTAGTTCATGGATTTGTCTGTAGTCAATCAGTTATGATGGTCAGTTGGGACAGACTTGATGCACTGTGTGGAGTTACTGGGCACTAAAGCCAGCTCAGGTTTAGTCACTGCTGTACTTGTAGTGCTTCTTGTAGGTCTTCTCCATGTGTTTCCTGATAAAGGAATTCCTGTAACTTGCAACTCAAGACACGGGTTACAACAACTTAATGGTATATCCATTCCAATCTCCACCTCTGGTCACTTTAGGTCGGACTATAGAGTTTAACATTGCAATGAACTCTTCCCCTTGCTCCTAGCTTGGCTACTAACAAGGGTCTTCTGCTATAGTTCACCGCGAACCTCCATGGGCTGCAGGAGAACAGCCTGCTTCACCATGGTATTCACCATGGGCTATAAAGGAATCTCTGTTCCCCTTGTTCCAGCATGGGGTCCCTCCCACAGGAGACAGTCCTCCTTGAACTCAGAATGTGAGTCCTTCCAATGGCTGCAATCTTCATTAACTGCTCCAACATGGGTCCCTTCCATGGGGTGAAGTCCCTCAAGAACAGACTGCTCCAGCATGCATTCCCCATGGGGTCACAAGTCCAGCCAACAAACCTGCTCCTATGTGGGCTTCTTTCTCCACAGATCTACAGGAGCTTGCACCAGTACAGGCTTCCCATGGGATCACAGTCCCCTCTGGTTGCATCCACCTGCTCCAGTGTGGGGTCCTCCATGGGCTGCAGGTGGATATGTGCCCCACTGTGGTCTCAGCCACAGGTCACAGTTCCTTTGACTCGAGTTCACACTGAAGTTCCCACCTGTCCAGCATCACAGAAACAGCAGTGATGCCTGGCCACCTGCCAGCCCAGGCGCATTGCCAGGCGCAGCAGCTGGAGGTATCAGGACACAGCACTGCAGTGAGCTGTGAAAGCAAAAACCAGCTGCTAACAAGCACTAGTCAGGCAAGCAAGCCCCATGGCAAGCACATGAGCTTGTTGATTTACACCTAAACAACAATAACAGCTATAAATTCAAGACAGCACAACCCAACCAAACCTGTCATCATCTTGTAACATTTGTGCCCAACCTTGGGCACCAAAAATGACCGATGTGGTTTAACCCCAGCCAACAACTCAATGCCACACCACCTCTTGCTCGCTCCCCCAGCAGTGGGATCAAGCGAGAGAATTGGAAGAGTAGAAATGACATGGGTTGAGATAAAGACTGTTTAATAGGGAAAGCAAAAGCTGCACATACAAGCAAAGCAAAGCAAGGAATTAATACACTGCTTCCCATGGACAGGCAGATGTTCAGCCACCACCAGGAATGTGCATCATGCATAATGGTGACTTGCGCAGACAAATGCCATAACTCTGAATGTCCACTCCTTCCTCCTTCTCTCCCCAGATTTATATGCTGAGCATAACATCATATGATATGAGATAGCTCTTTGGTCAGTAGGCATCAGCTGTCCAGGCTGTGTCCCCTCCAAGCTCCTTGGGTACCGCCAGCCTCCACACTGATGGGGTGAAGTCAGGAGCAGAAAAGGCCCTGACACTGTGCAAATGCTGCTCAGCTGTTAGAATGTCTATATTATCT
>NW_008691764.1:887-3872 GCF_000695815.1 Acanthisitta chloris | reverse complement strand
TCTACCCCAGCCAAAACCAGCACATGACTGTTGAAAACAGGTGGCTGAAATCACTAGAATGCTCAACTAATTGAATTGGTATATTGATGGAGCCTGGAAATCTCATCTTCTTGTGCTGTCACTGGAGGGTTATATCCCACTGGTCAGTTGTAATCATCCAGTTCTCAGTGATCTCTTCACACTGATGGAGAAGGGGCTCAACTCCTCTTTTATTATTTCTTTAATGCACTTTAAAGATATCTATGTGTGGAGGTCATTCTTTATGTGAGCTCATAGTCATTAGTTCGTGTCCAGGCTTGTGCTAGTTTTGTGGTTTTGTGGGTAATAAGGCAAAAAAAAAATCTAAACTGTTAATTGAATAGCAAAATCTCTTTCTTCCTTCACAGACCTTTGAGAATACTCATTCTGCCTGTATTACTCTAAAAACCTTGCAACATTTGCCTTCAGAGAAAAATACAATTGCTGCCATTTTTCCTTTGCAAGTAAGTTAGAAAGAAAATAACAACAGTCTTAGTTCAGCTGCAAGACTTGATATTGCTCCTGCCTCAAAGCAATACTAAACAAGTTCAGATTGGCAAGGGCTCTCGCTAACCCTTTGATCCATCTCAGAGCATCAGGTTCTCATACCACAGATAAAAATATAGAAGCAACAATGAAATATACACTGATACCTTTTGGAAATGCCTTTCGAAGCCAGGTTCCTCAAGGTGTACACCTGAAGCATAAAACCCATGTGGGCACTGTATTGACTGTGACGTATGAACGAAACACAATTATTTTTTCACAGATATTGGTCTGGTAAAATATGATTACTGTTCAATTTTAAAACCATTCCAGAGAATGTGTCTACATGTTTTTTCTTTATGTCAGTGGATACTATCTCCCTGTTATCTGCCTTGAAAACTCAAATTCATATTCAGATTATCTTCATAAACAGATTCAACAATTCAAATTGCAGTGAAACATAATGATGATTCCTACAACATATACCAGACACAAATAAGGGATATATTTTTTGTTCTCTTTGATAAGTCTTTAGGAAAGTAATTCAAAGCAAACAAATATTTAATGTACTAATCCATAACATAAGGGGAAAATAAAATTGTGTCAGCTGAAATGGGATCATGAAATATATGTGATAGCCAAATTACATGGTTATTGGGAGTGATTTTGTAATCATTTAATGAAAAGAAATGTGGAAAATACTTTCAAAACCAAGCAACTTTCATAGTTAACTTTCATACTCACCAAGGAATCACAGATTAGTTGTGCTAGTAAAGTCTCAGATGTAGACAGCCAACTGAAAACCCCTCTAAATATTTCCATTAAAAAAACTACTATGTATTAAGAGCCATATAAAACTCTGGACAATTTCTCTTGCCAGCAATTTAAGAGTGCAGCAACTGAGACAAACATATTTTTAATGGGTATTTCCTGAGAAACCACTGTCACCATAAACCAGCTGATCAGGTCTTTTGACTCTTCTCTGAAATTACCAGTTGAATAGGATGAGGGATTGTTGGCTTGTTCTGAAAAATATAAGAATATGGGAAGCCTTGAAGTAAACAAGTTTCCTCAGGTCCCAGATGGTCATGTAAATTACTCAATAGCTTTGTTATTTTCAGTGGCAAATTTTCTCAGGTCAGATACACATATATCATTATGAAAGTGATAACACTCATCCTGCAAAGTTATTTGAGCTGATGGAGTCAGTAACTTCAAGATCATACCTATTCAGAATCTCATCCTGATGTTGAAAATACATGAGCAAACTGTGTAATCTTTGAACTACACTCAATGAAGGATAACCATTAACACTGCAGTATTTTTTTTTGCAGTTCATGCTGTAGAAGCGCAAAAGGAGTTATCCCCTTACTTGCATATAAGTAAGTGTCCTAAATTACTTATCACAGATGGATCCGTGATAGATTGGCTGATTCAAACATTGAACAAACCTGGATAGGTATACTTAATGTTAAATACCTGGTAATGTTATGGTATTTTTACTAATTTCATATGTAATTGCAACATCAGGTGGTTGAACTACAAAGACAATGAGCATGTCTGAAAATTTATCTGTTGCATTTCAAACCAGAGGTACTTATAAAACTTACTGGTTTTTAAATTTAGTTTGCAGTCATTTCTGAAGACAAAATTTATAATCTTTTTTGGTTATGCAAAAATATGTTTAACAGGTTAACTGCTTTCAAAGTAGCAGCAGACATGCAATGACTATGAAATCTATTAGCAAATTAAAACAACAGTTAAACTATTTTCTCACATTGTACATTTATTTGAAATAATTTTATATTCATTTTCAAAGGGATATATAGTTGAAGTTTAACCATTTTTCTCCTTCATTTTATCAAAGAGAAAATTTTTCCATTATTGTCACCACTTGACCATTTTGTGTATTAAAAGCATAATTAATATAAGAGGCAAAGTAAATTTTAGATAAATTATTGACAAATAAAGACTACACAATTTTGTAAGAACAAATAAGTTTAAAATTATTTTATTTTGGTGGTGAATTCACACTCTTAATGTCTTGAACTGGGACTGTATTTCACCTAGTTTGTAATAATGCACATTTGAATAGACTGAGAGTCATCAGGTGTTGAATTAGAGTCATTACGTGTCAGATCACAGTCATCATGTATCAAGTCATACTCATCAACAATAAAGAAGTGCTCATTGCTTAAGCAAACATTCTTTCAAAAGGAAGAAAACAAGATATAAAATGATTTCTTATCATAATATCATGCCAAAGAAAGGCTTATTAAATAAGCATCATCTAATGTCAGCAGAGAGATGGAGTCTACACACTGCTTCAAAGTCAAAGTTGAACAATAACATTTTAACATCGAGTTTTGTGTTGTATTTTTGCACTGATGTGAAATATTTCATCATCACATTGAGATATTATATGCATTATATTATATTTATGATATGCATACAATTGACAATAATAGCTATAACATCTAT
>NW_008691764.1:350-810 GCF_000695815.1 Acanthisitta chloris | reverse complement strand
GGAAAATTTTGAAAAGGTAGAGATAAATAATCTACCCATGGACAAAACCTCCAATGGCTGACTAAGCAATTATTTTGGATCACAAAAGACACCTATTTTTTCAATAGCAATCATGAACACTATAGGGTAGCAGCTTTTCCTCTTATCAGACTGCTGTGATATATATAAATGGTTTTGGGAACAGGCAATTACCTCACACATATATAAGATTATATTTTAACAGTGGACTTGAATATTACCCATTCTAATAACTCTGATAGCATGTAAGTACCAAACAACTCTAGCTCAGATTTTATTAGGTTTCTCTCCATTTTCAGGATTAGGGACTAAATTTTTCCTTTAGAATATAAGTATGATTTCTGTATTTTATTTTTCTCATTTTCATAGAATCATGGAATGGTATGGGTTGGAAGGGACCTTAAAAATTATCTATATCCAACACAGGTGTCAGAGGCAGGAA
>NW_008691764.1:0-306 GCF_000695815.1 Acanthisitta chloris | reverse complement strand
GGGGGGTTATCCACAACCTCTGTGGGCAACCTGTGTCAGTGCCTCACCACCCTCATAGTAAAGAATTTCTTCCAAATATCTAATCTAAATCTACCCTCACTCCGTTTAAAGCCACTCCCTCTCATCTTGGCATTACTACATGCCCTTGTAAAAAGTTCCTCTCCAGCTCTGTTGTAGGCCCCTTTAGGTACTGAAAGGTGCTGTAATGTCTCCCTGGATCTCTGTCCTCTCCAAGTTGAATAATCTCAACTCTCTTAGCCTCTTCAACCCTCTGATTAGCATGTATAAGTCCTAATTATTTCAATA
>NW_008691763.1:0-4692 GCF_000695815.1 Acanthisitta chloris | reverse complement strand
CACATCAGTCATTGTTTGCTCAGAACTGACACTTATCTGTCCATTTGTAGCTAATGTGACTTTATTGGAGACACCTGCTACACATTGTACTGTTCCTCCCCAGAACAGCACTACCCAATCCAGCACTGCACTGGACTCAGTCCCTGCCCTGTCTCAGCAGGATTAGATGCTTTTTTTCCCTCCTAGCCTGTCCTCTAGGATCCTTTAGGCCATTTACAGTTGTAGAATGTTGGAACAGTATTTCTGCCTTCTCAGTTGTCCTTTTGCCCCTCCTGCAGCTCCAGCAAGTTTGCTGCAGTTGGATTTCACAAAGCTCTGACAGAGGAGCTGTCTACCCTGGGCAAGGATGGGATCAAGACAACTTGCCTTTGTCCTGTGTTCATCAACACTGGGTTTGTCAAAAACCCCAGCACGAGGTAACTCTCCATCCCCTGCAGTCCTGCCCTTGCTCCTCCTCACCAAGGCACTGCATGTTATCTCCACCTTCAGGCGTTCTGTTCCAGTGTGTCTGACTGGCTGAAGAACATCTGCAATGTCCTTTAACCCACATGATGGTTGTGTTTGAATTACTTGGGTTGGTGCATGTGTGAAGCATGAGCTAGTGCCACCTCTCTTCCACCACAACTCTGATGTGTGTTCTTCCCTGTGCAGGCTTGGCAAGATTCTGGAGATTGAAGAAGTTGTAGAGGCTCTGATGGAAGGAATCTTGACCAACCAGAAGATGGTTTTTGTTCCATCAAATCAGCGTGTGGCTTTACTGCTTGAAAGGTGAGGAGAAACCGTCAGCACGTATCAACTGTAATTACTGATTGCACCACCCTCAATCTTGTAAAACCTGGTTCAAAAGGAAGTTTTATTTCAAAATAGATCACAAGGTAACTAGTAATGCAGTCCTTCTTTCTGGTGAGCACAGTAGACATCATACATAGTGCAAGTGTAAAGATATTTTGGGTTGTGTGGTTTTTTCCTTCCAAGAATTTCCAGACTAACCCTTTGAAAGCAAAGGGAAAGCAAATGCACCTTGTTCAGTATGGAAACCGGATTCTGCAGCAACATTCCAATCTAAATCGTGGCCAGTTCATACCTGTCCTGGAATTGTCATAAAAGGAGGTGGATGGGATTACAGTTAAAACTAATCAGAGACTGAGGAGGGCAACATCAACAGATAAGTTTAAAGCTTAGTCTCTGTGTACAGGCAAACTGTTCCCAGACCAGCTCTTCCCTCACCGGCACTGCTACTTTTCCCCATCATTTTTCTTACCCCACATTTAGTTTCATGTCATCATCTCTTTCAGGGTGTTTCCAGAACGTGCCCTGAATCTCCTGAGGAAGATGACTGAGGTCAAGTTCGATGCAGTCATTGGGCAGAGAAGCACCCAGTGAAAAGCAGAAATGGATCCTCATTTCCCAGTGACATGAGTGAGAACAGAACATGAGCTGAGCATAGTTCAGCTGGTTTGATTCAGAGCAGAACTAAGAGAGGTGTTTCTAGGCCACCATTTCCAAGCACACCTAAGGGTTTGTCCCACACCTGCAGCAGAGCATGGAATGTTGGCAAAGCAGAGCTGCAGCTCTAGGAGTCCAAAGGGCTTTGAGTGTGTGTCACTTTGCTGCTGTCTACTCGTGCTGGGGCAGACAGAGCTCCCACAGAGCCTGTTGGGCACAGCACAGCTGCCTGTTGAGTGCAAAGGATTGCCTGGGAGCGTGCAGATCTGGACTCATCCCTGAGCAGAGTTCTCTTGCAAGAAACAGTTTACAGAGGAGGTTGTGTGGCCTGTTTCACCTCAGCTTACCTTTTTTTTAATTGGAAAATGCTCTAATGAACACTGAATTTCATATACTTTTGTAGCAAGTACCTGAAATATGCATGTGTACACGTAATCCAACACACAATTACATCGATTGTCAATTCTGCATTAGCACCATCAATATACCTTTGCATGAATAAATACCGCTCTGTAATACAAAGAACACAAACTGTCTCTCAGCAGTGAAATTCGCAACCAGGTCCTAGAGGTGCATCTCAGGTATGGCACCAAGTAAAGCACCTTTCCCTGCATCATCTCACACTGTTCGGCTGCAGTTCCCAGACACCTTTCAAACAACTTGCCATGCAAACAGTGCAATTCCTTGTGTCCTCCTGCACTTCCTGCATGCAGGTGAATGTGATTGGTTACACAAGAACACAGACCAAGCTGGACTGTTTTTCTCTTTACATTACAAGGCAATTAATCCAACTAATGAATATCCTGCAGTCTGTTTCAGTACTGTGCATCAAAGCAAAGAGCAAGGTCATCCTGAGCCGGGGAAGCTTGATTCAGAAGCAGGAGGTGAGTTTAAGTTGAAGTCCACAAGATTCTGCACCTATGTACTCTTGAAATCTCCTAAACATGTCTTTATTTTGACTACCTACCATGTCACAGCTCAAAGGCAAACCCATACCAACACTGGATAGCACATGTGCCTCCATATACCTCTTTTCTCTCCACCTCTTCCAACACACATGCACCAGACTAAGGGTTGATGTATTCCACTCCTGTGAAATGCTGCAGTAAGAACATTCCTGGGTAATCTCGGACTTCCAGGTGCTGGGGAGCAGCAGAGTGGGAATTCTTGGCAGGAGAAGGCGCAGCAGGTGCCACAGCTAGAGGCAAGGCAGGCACAACGCTGATGTGATGCTGCCCCAGTGCTGCTGAGCTAAGACAGCAGAGCAGGTGCCATGATGGTGAAAGGGTCAAGCAGAGAGTGCCAAGCACCAGGACAGGCTGCAGTGATGAGACATGTCCCAGTCACACTTGGAAGGCACAGCAGGGTCAGTGAGGTGCAGGGACGAGGCAGGTCCCAGTCACACTAGAAGGCACAGCAGGGTCAGTGAGGTGCAGGGCCAGGCATGGCACACACAGCACAGCCCATGCAAGGCTTGGGGCCAAGGCCAGGGCTGAAAGGTGCTGCCAGATGGGGCAGAGGGTACATGGGGAAGGCTCCAGATGAGCCTTTGCACAGCTCCTCATCACAGCCAGAGCCTGCTCTGATGGGACCCACCTTGACCAGGATGTTAACCTCCCCAAGGTCTCCAGCCTGTGGTACAAGAGCAGCACCTGATGAAACATAGGTCAAAGACTCTGCAGAGCACAGATTATCTGTGCACCTCCTTGTGCAACTCCATCCACCATGGGCACTTGCTGGCTCACAGCCATCCCAGGGAGGCCTGAACACACTGCCACCTTTCGCACAGTTGGAATCCATCCTGCTCAGCATTCAGCGTTCAAAACACTCAGCATTTCAGGTTGTTCTGTAAACAGGCTCTTCAGAAAAGGGAGAGCCCTCATCACCCAGCTCCTTAGCTGGCAACACCTCAAAGTGTGTGCTGCCATCAGCACAAATGGGTGCTAAATGTGCTAAGTAGCACAAAAATAGTTCCCATTTTGCTCATGAGACATTCACATAACAGGACACTCAGGGTGTGTCAAAGTTCAGGTGCCCATCTCCAGATCTTGTGCTGTATAGCACGAGATTTCTGTAGCCAAGAAAGGGAAAGAAAGGAAGGGTAGGCAAATCTCGGAGAATTAAAACCCTCCAAAAGTTAAAGGTCAATTAAAGTGAGGCTTAAACATGATCTGTGTTTAGAACCAAGACCCTCCAAATCCCAAAGCACTGAGGAGAGGGATGCTTTGAGTCCTCATGATAAAGGAGGGGAATTTGTGTGCATTTTCAGAGGTGTATTTTGTAGGTATGTTTTCCCTGCCTCACTGGCATCCCCCAAATCTGAGAACAGTGATATAATGTATCTTGCTTGCTTTGAAAAAATGTTCTTTGTTTTGTCCTGCTTCTGTTTGAGCTACATATTCAGCTCTTGCTAAGAGGACAGGCCTGGCACAACTGAGAGCCACTTGCTCTTACCCATGTTGCTTGAGCCTCCAGGTCTTATGCTCGGCATAAAGAAACACACCAAAAGCAAGGAACTGAGCCTTCATCTCCTGAACACCTGTGAGAGAGATGAATCCTCAAGCCTCACAGACTCCTCAGTTCTCTTTCTGGCCACAGCAGTGAACTGAAGCTTGCCCCAAAGCCTGGTCATTTATGGGTGCCCAGCAGGAGCCCATGGGAGCAAAGCTGATAGAGCTACCTAGAGCCAAGTCCTAAACTTGAGGAGTGGTACCTCAATCACCTGTCCCAGGGCTTGTTATGAGCCAGGTTAGTGGCTCTGACCTTGTGCTCTGCCTCCTGCTGAGGTGTCTCTTGGAGTCAGTGCCTCTGTGCCCTCCCTCCCTCCTCTGCCTTGGCCACAGCACTGAGCACTGCCTGGAGCCCCAAGCCAGGGAGATGACAGCACTGCTGGGCCATGCAATTAGGGGCTGGCCCAAATGCTGATGTCTTAATTAAGCAGAGAAGAAGTTCCAAGAGAAAAAGAGGAAATGTTCAGCTCTTAATCTTCCAGCTGGAGTCAACCCAGTCTCCTGCAGACACGCTGGTCAGCTAAAAGCTCCATGATGTTGGCTGGAGATCTCTGGAACTCCTCGCCCAGCTCTTCCAGCTCCTCCACTTGCAGAAAGCACAGGAAAGTGAGGACCCCACTGGGATTTTCTGTACCAGGTACACTGTGTGCTCAGTGAGCAGCTGCACCCAGAGTGCAGTTGCCACTGCTGTGCCTGCCCTGGTGGCTGGCAGAGGCTGTTATGATATAATAATAAT
>NW_008691762.1:0-2104 GCF_000695815.1 Acanthisitta chloris | reverse complement strand
TTCTGTCTTAGATCCAGACCTGACCTGCAAAATAGGAAGAAGACGAGTCTATTAGCACCTGCTTGTCCCTCTGGATCAGCTGTACCCAAAGCTTCCAGGCAGCCCCGTGAGTGTGTTCAGGCCTCTCTGCACCTCTTCCCTGTGAGCACATCCTCAGGAAGTGAACAAACATTGACCATGGGGGACTGACCACAACAAATCCACTGAGCTGATGAAGGATCCTGCCCTTGTGCTACCTATGTGTGAGCACATGGACTTACAGGTAAATTTAGTTTCTTACCCACTGTTAACTAAGGTGATAATGGGGGAAGCAGTGAAAAAGAGAGACGGTGCAGTCACAGCCCAGCTGCAAAGATCTCCAGGTGGCCTGGGACATGTCTTTGGTAGCACATACTGGTCTATGCTGCTGTTGTTATCTGTGCTGAATGAGGGGAGTCAAAATTTGTAAGTGAGCTCTTCACTTGGCAGCTCGAGGTGCTCTGGACTGTTGTAGAAGTCAGCCATCCTCAAGGAGCTTGTCCCAGAGGGGACAAACTGCCCTCCCTTGGAACTGAGTTAAGTTAAAAAAGAGCTCATAGCTCTCTTTTCAGTGCATGAAGGTCAGTTAAATGATCCAAGAGATGCCCTTGCAATGCTGCCAAAGCTCTGCTCTTAGGTTAACCTGCCCCAGATCACAGGAGAGTGGTGGGTACATACTGTGGATCAGACATGGCCCAGCTGGGAGCTGGAGAGGGGACCAAAATCCTTTTGTGTGTGGTAGGTGAGGGTTCAAATATCTTCAGGACAAATTGGACTGGTACCAGTCATAAGTTTGTAATATGTTTTCTTTTCTGCTGGTGAAATACTTTGTCATTGATACAAGAAGTTTGCCTGCTTGTGCAAATAGATATTTAAGTAAAGGGTGAAGCAAACTAGGAGTGAAAACTGCCGTGTAAGGATAGCATATTAGCCTTTGTTTCAGCCTAATTCTCTCATAGTCACCGGAACATGTGTGACGGTGGTAGTCATCCTTGTGGATTCTCCTCTTGTTCTTCAAAGATCACTAAACACAATCATGGGAAAAGAGATCTTTGTTTCTGAGCAACACTCAGCTTTTATGTAAGTGTTCCACATTTTCTTCAAAATGCTCTACCAATTGTAATTAATTTTAACCGTTTGGTTGGCATAAATATAAGAGAGCCCTTTTCTGCCTACTGATTCTCATTTGTTTTCATGGGGATTGAATGTCTGGATCCTTAAGTTACCTTTAAATATGCCAGACTCAGGTCGTGTTTGCTTCGTATGGCTTTCTTGCTGCTTAGCGTCTTGGGATGAAAACCCTCCTATTTTGGATAGTGATGGTAAATTCCTAGGGGCCTCTCTGAGGACTGAATTTCTTATGTCTCATGGAGAGGCTCTGTAATAATGAAACCCATCTTCTTCCCCCAGCTTTGCTTATGGTCTCCTAGTTGATCGTGAACAAGTAGTTGGTCCTCCATGGACCTCAGCTGGCGTGTGCGTGAAGAGGCGTGGGACTGCCTTCCCCTGCCAAGGGCCTTTCAGAGCCAAGAGGAAGATGTGTTTTGAGAAGGACTGGGCTTGGCGGCACAATAAAGGGAAGAAAATAGGAGTTTCAGAGCCAGAGGCAGAGGGAGGCATGGTCTGGGCAGAGTCAGCAGCGGCTGAGGTCTAACTCAGATTTGTCCCTGCAATTTACATGTGTCAAGGCATGAACCTGTTGCCTGTATTCATTTGTAAATTACCATTCTGATCAACAGGGTTTTAGTGAAGGTAGTGTTGTCTAACAAAGGTCTCTGGTTAGAAGATGTGGGCTTTCTAAGCTACTACAGCCTATGAAAAAAAAATAATAAAAAGGTATTAAAAAACCTGGTAAGGCAAAGAGAAGCAAGGCAGAACTGGTTGGAAAGTGGAAAGTATTTCCCATGATGAATTATAAATGAAAAGAAATGTGTTCCTGTGCTTTGAAATTTCTGCAGCATTTTTTTCCCCACCAGAAATGCTAAAACCTAAAAGAAATTAAGTTAAACAGAAATAAATAAGATCTTAAGCAGCTCCTGCCTCCAGGAAATGAGCTCCTCCATCTCCCTTTTCTATGAAAATATGT
>NW_008691761.1:38282-38611 GCF_000695815.1 Acanthisitta chloris | reverse complement strand
TATATATGTCATGAACTTCATAAAGTTCAACAAGACTAAGCATAAGGTGCTGCACCTGGGTCAGGTCAATCCCAGACATGAGTAAGCCTAGGAGAAGAACTCATTGAGAGCATCCCTCCCTCATTGAGAGAAGGGATGTCCATCCATGAAAAGCTGGACATGAGTCAGTAGTATGTGCTTGTGGTGCAGAAAGCCAAGCACATCCTGGGCTGCACCAGAAGTGTGGCCAGCAGGCCAAGGGAGATGATTCTCTCCCTCTACTCTGGCCTTTTCAGACCCCACCTAGTGTGTTGCATCCAGTTCTGGAGCCTCCATCCACAAAGAGTGGG
>NW_008691761.1:36172-38265 GCF_000695815.1 Acanthisitta chloris | reverse complement strand
CTACAAAGACCAGCTGAGAGAGCTGGGTTTGTTGAGCATGGAGAAGATAAACCTCTGGGTAAACCTCACTACAACCTTTCAACACTTAAAAGGGGCTTGTAAAGGAGAGGGAGATTTACTTTATACATGGGCAGATAGTGGTAGGATAAGTGGAAATGGTTTTAAACTAACAGAGGAGAGACTTAGATTAGATATTTCAAAGAAACTCTTTAATGTGAGGGTAGTGATACACTGGAACAGTTTGTTCAGAGAAGCTGTGGATGTCTCATCCCTGGAAGCGTTCAAGACCATGTTGGATGGGGCTTTAAGATACCTGGTGTAGTGAAGGTGTCCCTGCCCATGGCAATGGGGTTGGAACTAGATGATCTTTAAAGCCCCTTGTACTGGTTTGGGCTGAAGTAGAATTATCTTTCTTCACAGTGGCTAGCACGAGGCTATGTTTGGGGTTTGTGTAGAACACAGGGCTGATAATGCAGAAATGATTTTGTTATTGCTAAGCAGAACTCACACAGAGCCAAGGTCTTTACTGCGTTCCATACTGCCACACTGGCAAGGAAGTTGGGGGTGCATGGGAGACTGGGAGGAAACACAGCTGGGACAGGTGACCCAAACTGACCAAAGGGATATTCCATACCATAGGACATCATGCTCAGTATATAAGGTGGGAGGAAGAAGGAGGAAGGGGGGACATCTGGAGTGATGGCATCTGTCTTCCCAAGGAACCGTTACGCATGATGGGCCCTGCTTTCCAGGAGATGGCTGAACACCTCCTGTCTTTGGGAAGCAGTGAATTAAATCCTTGTTTTGCTTTGCTTGTGTGTGCAGCTTTTGCTTTCTCTATTAAACTGTCTTTGTCTCAACACATGAGCTTTTCTAGTTTTTACCCTTCTGATTCTGTCCCCCATCCCGCTGGTGGGGGAATATGTGAGAGGCTGTGTGGTTCTTGGCTGCTGGCTGGGGTTAAACCATGACACCCCTTTCAATCCAAATCATTCTATGATTGTAGTACCTACACAAATGGCACCATTATTTAGTAGGGCACTCATGTACAGGACTTGAAATACTTTTTCATTTTCAGCTGATTCCTTTCTAGTATGTTATGTCAGTGATGTCAATGTTTTTTGTCATGAGACATTTTGCATATGTAAGCAGGAGAGATTGGAAGAAACATGGTGCTGCATTTACCACAGTTCACCTGTATATGCTTAAAGAACTACAAAAAGGTAGAGGAGTGAATAAACGTTCATGTCGTCCCTTGGGTAGTAAAAATGACTGTGAGTCTTAATGAAGAAATATGTGTATTTGAATGTAAACATGACAAATATTCTGTGATGGATCACACATCTCAGCAGAGTCCTCATGGTCTGTAACAAGAAGAATGTCATGCAGCAGCTGTTATTGAACTTAAAGGGTTGTTTTATTGTTTTTCACCCTGTGCATGGTCATTTGTACCCAATATGCTTTGTGCACAAGGCACCATACCAAATCCTGTGCTACAACTCTTCCCTGATCAATAACTGCAGCCTTGTGGCACTAGGGTTATGACAGAATCACACACTGATGCCGAAGAGCTGTATTTGAAAAGATTTAGATATTGTGTTACCTCACCAGTGAATTCCCTGCCAAATCTGCACTTAATACAGCAACTAGTATTGGCCTAGAAAGTTCATGTGTCACTCTTGCATCCAAATATTGTATTTGGGGCATTTATTTTCTGTTCAAATTGTCTTGCTAGGCTGAAACAAAGTGAGACAGCCTCCTTCAGCTAACAAGGTATTTCTTAAGGCCCACCACTATAGCACTGTGGTGTCCATCCCTTTATAAGGAGAAAGAGCTGCCTTAGATCAATAATAATCAGTCAGAACAGACTGAGTATCTGAAACAAGAACACAACTCAGAGTTACTCATTAACAGTGTCTGTTCAATTTCCCCTGTGAATGAGTAGATTGCTTTGGTTGGAAAGGAACACAGAGATGGCATGACATAACATCAGCACGGTTTGATATATTTTTACGCAAAGAATTTTTACACAAAGTATCTCTATGCCTTTGCTCTTGTTTGAAAGGATTAACAAATGCAATACTGGCTCAACT
>NW_008691761.1:29814-36159 GCF_000695815.1 Acanthisitta chloris | reverse complement strand
AAACCTGCCATAACACTGAGAAAAACACACACCTAGTGATAGAATCTGGAGGAGAGGGATCTTCAGTCTTATGATGAGGAGAATACTAGAGAAATAACATATACTACATTTGTTACAATCCCTATTTACCTTTTTTTTTTTCTAATTGGTTCATAAACACCTAGTAAAATAAGCTTTACATCTATTTAAAACTAATAAAAAGAGGCAAACCTGGACAGATACTCATCCTGCTGGATGTGAAGGAACTCATTTAGAAAAAGCCTGTGTGTCATGTATGAACTGTCATGTAGAATCACTTTCATGGTTTTGGTGGATGAGGAAGGAAGATTCAGGGCGAAAGGTGCAATATCCTTCCAGAAACAGCTTCTTATCTGGAACGCATCATGCCAGTATATATTTCCTGTGTCTTAAACTCTCTCATGTTCAGGCAGCAGAAAAAAGGAAAAGTGACACAATATTTTACTACCATTTCTTGACTTCCTTTCAGTTGGTTGGTTTATTGTCCTTTTTCAGATTGCATGTCCTTTCCAGATGACACAAGTCACTGAGGTTAGCTAAGATTTTGCCTTAAATCTTTTTCATGCATAATTTCGGGTCTTGTGTGCACATTAAGAATTACATGCTTATATATGTATTCTGCACATAGTTGTATTTGGGCACTTTTATCTATTTGCCTACCTACAATAAGAGTTCTAAGATAATTCCACCTAAATAGGAGCAACTATTGCACAGCAATAACCTTCCTTCCATGGTTTCTGAAATTTAACAGAAAATGTAATTGAACTGAATGAATATAGTTATAATTGTGATTTAAAATGCAGATTAAAAAAAAGTGACAAATGGTATCTGAGGAAGGTGGTGTTTTTATTCTGAGGGATGAAAATTTCCCAGGATTGCAGATTTTTTTGCCATTTTCAAGCAACTGGACCAAAATAACCTATATAAAATACAGCAAAGTTAGTGCATAGCTCTTTGAGATACTAAAGGTAGATTTCATGTTTGAAATGTCTAGAAATGGATAAATATAGTGGGGCTGTAAAGTAGCAGCCAAAAGAAAGAAAGGAAAAGAAAGGAAAGTAAAATGTCTTTTTTTTTTTTTTTTCGGTCAGCTTTTCTCTAGAAAATAGGCATTTTTCAGATGTATGGGGAAGGAGAATATAAACTCAGGGTTGACATCTATGGAAAACAATGTATAAGTGTAATTTCTAGGAATGACAAAAAGGAAACATGATAGAAATTAGGAAGATTAGACAAAAATTTCTTTAAATAACTTACAAGATTAAATAGAGAATGAGACTGGGCATCAGGAAGATTTTTTCTTTTATGATGAGGGTGGTAAGACACTCAACAGGTTGACCAGAGATTCTGTGAATGCCCAATCCTTCTAAATGTTCAAGGTCAGACTTCATGACCCTTTGACCAATCTGTTCCAGTGAAAGATGTCCCAGGCCATATCAGGGTATTTGGACTTGATGATGTTTGAAAGCCCCTTCCAACCCAGGTTATTCTATTATTGTGTAAAGTTACAAAAGGCAATGATTCTGGCAGATGTTGACAAATCATTGTATCCCAATACAAAATCAAACCTTTCAAATTCTACAGGTATTCCCTACATGTTACTGTGGATAATGTACAACACTGTACCTAATCCAAATTTGCTAGCACATGTTGTGCCCAGCAAAGCAGTGAAGCAACCACTGAGTGTGGGAAACTGTCACAGTTCTTTCTATTACTCTAGGTCAGTTATGGGTCAGCAGTGGTGAATACTGACAGTAGACAGAGAAAGCCAAGATTATGGGTAGAAATACTGTGTCCCAGATGCAACCTCCAGGTAGAAAAGGCTATGAGATAGCGATGTGAGAGCCTCACATTGCCTTGGAGGTCCTTCTAGCCTCTTTCTTCTGAACTTCTTTTAAAAGGCAGCAGTACAAACATTGAACAGCCTCCCTGAAAAATATCTACCTCCACCCAACTCCTACCAGTGTTATGAAGTTCAACAAACATTCCCAGATTACTGCTTTCCTAGATCTTCATACATTTAAAAGATGCACAGATGGCAGAAAATTACTGAAACATCTCTCCTTATGGGCAGCAGAGTCGATATGAACTGACACTTTGAAAATAAAGAGAATTTTTTTCATGTATTAGTAAAGCATTTCCAAATGATACTGAGAATGTTCTAATCTTGTTATTGTACAGTTCTACTACATAATCTTTTCCCTGAATTAAAAAAAAAGACTAAACCAAAAGAAAACAAAACCAACAAAACACCCCCCCCAAAAAAACCCAAAAAACCAAAAGAAACAACAAGGCAAAGAATATGTTAATTTGCATCTATGCTTTTATTTAGTTTAAGCTGAAATAACTAATAATAAGCATTTATAGTCTGAGTTTCATTCTGGGAGAAAGCTTTTGCTAGCTTTTTTCCTCACAGAAGTTTCTCTGGAACACGTTAACTACTGCATGTTTATCATACTATTTAACCCTAAACAATTTGGGTTTTGAAGAGATAAGACATACATCTGACAGATAGATATACAACAAACCAGAGGTCAAAAGAATTAAATCTTGTTCTTATTATGCAATAGTTTAACTTTTCGTAAAAGACTACTCAGTATGAAGGGATTACCTGATATTTCATTATACAGACTATACAGCCTACATTTAAGGTTAATACAAATTTTATGAGGTTTCTTTTACCTTTTTTTGGTAGCACTGGGACTGATCAGAAAAGGGGTTAATTTGTTCTGTAAGCAAGTAAAACAAATTTAATGTATAAAACCCCTCATTTCTTATGAAAAATATACTTGTGTCTGTTTGGGAAAAGTTTGATCTCTGCTAGCCAGTTGAATTTTTTCCATGACTTCTCGCATATTTCCAGGTACAAAAATAGCCCTGTCTGTTCCAGTCCTCATTTTCTGCACTACAGCCTGAGTGCACTTGATTTGTGTGCTACTGTTTTGCTGATGTTCAGAAATATTTGATTTTTATAAACTATATGGCACAACAGCTATGTATATTTTCTGTATAGAGAAGAGAATGGCAGCACTGAAAGAGAGGAAGTGCATCAGAGAATAAGAATACTTAATAACATTCTAGTCTCAAATTCAGAAACAGCAGTCATTGCCAACTGGTGTCTACTAATGAAAGTGGCAGTTTATTAACAATCTGTCGTATAGAGCTGACATATTGGGTGCTGAATTCTACTCAGTTACACAATGAAATCTCCTCAACATTATTAGACCCAGAATTACCTACTTCCAAGTTGTTTTCTGAATGCAAGTTACTTGCATTTTTCCTCCTAATTCCTCATTATTATTAAGATCCAACAAAAGCCTAATATTGATCTCCAAGTACACACACAGTCCAAATAAATACCAAGTTTCAGTTCACATACAAACTTTTGATAAGGACTGATAGGGTGATCAGCAGTCAAAAAGGACAAATCAGAGTACATAAATGCCTTACTCTTGATAAGGCAGGGGGGAAAAATTACTAAAAAAATAATATCCTAGAAGTCGCATACACTCATTCAGGTTGTGCATTCAGATGTGCTGAAAGCAATTTATCAATACACAAATGCAACTGAACTGGGAGGAGATGGAAGGAAGAAATAGAATTTGAAGAAACTGCTAAGAGTATGGAAATAATATAATTTTCATTTTACAAGTACGCAGAAATATGTGTTCTAGTACAACATACACTTTCTTCTTCTTTAGTTCATTTTTTTTTAAATGAGATCTAAATTTCTAAGGAATTGTATTTTGAATTGCAAGGCTGGGAGGTTTTAATTATCTAGAAGACTGGTTGAATTTAACACAATGAAACATGAGAAACTTTACTCATCTTCTCTGGTAGTGAAGTCTAAAACTACAAAACTTTCAAGTGTTTTCAGATTTCTTCATTATGCTTTCTCACTCTCCATTTCAGTGTAATACAGTGAGCTGAGTGGAACCAACAATCTGACTGACAGAAGCTGGAGGCTATTTTAGAAGAAAAAATCAGCTACATCTTTACAGCCATGTACCACTGGAAAAATTATGCTGAGCCAGTTGAATCTTTGACCTGACTTAGATTTCCAGAGTTTATGCTGTTTGTTGATGCATTTATTAAAACAACTAATTATTATTAATTGGAGTTATGGATTTAAAACTTCTAACAGCTTTTTCCTTAAGATTAACACTGCATTTAGTTCTGTATTTCTTTACATGATATATAACTTATTTTCCCCTGAAAATTCTGGAATGCTCAGTTGGGATCCAAGTTTACTGAACTCAATGTCCAGGTGAATATAGGTGAATCTGCTGGCTACATCTTCTTTGAAAATGAACCCCTAAACCTTACTTCCTGTCCCTGCAGGACATCCTGTATTTCTGGTACCCATCATGCCAAGTGGGCTGTAAAAAAAGATTCTTTCATTCATTATACCATTTTTTTTCTGGTTTTATTTCTACATAATATCTTCCTGACCACCAAGATTCAGGAAAATCTTCCACAAAATACACTCATGCACGCACACAAAAGAACGCACCATTTGCCTGAAAGACAATGCAATTTTTATCCCACTATTTTGTTCAGAGTTACAAACTATTGCGAAAACCCCATGTTGGTGATGTATTTTCACATGACAGCTCCAAAATTAACTTCTGGACATCAACCATAACTGTATATGAAACGGAAAAAATAGTTTGTTTATTTTGCAATGTCATCAAACAAATATTGATCAGATTTGAGCTGATCTACAGATCTGCAAATGTTGACAATTTGTATAATACTTTTCCACTAGAATATTCTTCAACAAAACTTGTTTCATTCAGGAGAAGAAACTGGATTAAGATGAAAAGGTAGGGCATTATAATTTGATCCAACAACCTAACAGCAGTCTAAATACTCAGTCTACTTTTTTTTTCTTCTATATTTTCAATGTGAATTTTAAATGATCAGCTATCTGATAAACTTGTGCTTTAACAGCACACAGGAAAATTCCAGAAGAACAATTCTCAGGAACTGAAAAACTCAAAAATTGTTCAGTGTCATTATTCTTTTTAGTTTTATTTTTGTAAGAAAGGTAAAGAAATAACTATTCTTAATAAAAAAAGTTCTCAGATTTATCCCAGATGCAATTTTATCAATTACTTAAGTGTGATAATGTGAGTCACTAAGTTTCTCTTGCAATATTGCAAAATGGTAGTACAATATCTTTTAGTCTTGGGGAGAAATTTGTTCATTTGGAGAGTTAGCAGACTTCTACTGAGGTAAATGGAAAACTTGCTATGTTGCATTTTAAACAACCTGTTTCATATATTCTGTAATAATGTTGGAGGCTGGATGAAAGAAAAAAAATTACCTTTAACTTCTATCATTTCCAATTTCACATCCTTTGTAAATGGGAGTAACTCTAAGCTTAAATAAAGAGATAGTGACATGGCCTTTGAATACAAGGTAATAACTTCAGCGTATTTGTCCCCATTCCTATATCCTGACAGCAGCCAACAGTTGTGTTTAGTGAGATGGCTGTGAATTGACAAAGAAGTTCAAAGATATATCAGTAAATGAGTCAAAGAATTGCTTATAATCCAGTTGACAATGACAGTCTCCACTGGGCCCATTACTAGTGATTTCTAGGATGTCAGGAAAGGCATACCTGTCACCCACTGAATAGTTTAATAATGCAGCTGAAGAATTTGATTCCACAATTGGTGGTCATTTAACTGTACAACACCATTGTTTCTTTCTTGCTCAACTTCCTTCAGTTTCTAGCAAATATGGATCTTTTTCACCTCTACATGCTAGCCCTGTCTCTTGATCCACAAGCCCTGTCTCTTGGTTGGTAAACAAATTTGAAGGTGCAATAATTGCTGGCTGAAAACTAGGAAGTTTCTTATAAAGAACAGGATATAGTCACCACTGCAAAACTCTGAGGATAGTAACGTGGGTGTCTGGTTAACATTAGAAGAAATTTACTCTTGCTGTATGTTTAGCTCTATCCACCTGAAAATGAAATTCAAACTATGCCTTTAAAGCTAATTTCAACTTTAGAAATATTCATACACCCAAAAGATGGCATGACATTCTTAGAGGTACAGAAGACCAAATATCATCAAGTTCGCATATCATCATTCTAATGATAATTTACCCTAGGCTGTGACCATGGTAGAATTTTTTAACAAATACTTGCAAAATATGCTTATTAAAAAAGGAAAAGTGTCTTCAGTAAAAAAGCATTTTTTCCCCATTTCACATTTTATGCGAGTTGGTTAACTTTCATTTGTGCTACTCCTTAATAAATTTGGTGACAACATTGTGTTTCAAATAAAAGAAATAATTTCTTTAATGTGCTACATT
>NW_008691761.1:6915-29762 GCF_000695815.1 Acanthisitta chloris | reverse complement strand
TGACCGTAAAGAAAAAGAACAGTAAAAGAACCCCAGAACTTTCCCCGAATTTACAGGCAACTTTTAGTTTTACTGCACCATGGCTAGCAAAGTATCTATCCATACCATTTCAAATGCTTGTGAACCCAGTACTAAGAGTATTTAAAGATAACTTTGCTGTGCTGCTTTTGCCTGTTTTATTACACTTATGCTTAGAATTTACAGTAAAAGAACAAGTGGTTAAGCACTTTTACAGTGCTTTTAAGAAAATATCACCTGCCATATTAGAAATATATAAATACACATTTGTATGCATGCATGCATGCATGTCTGTCTACAAAGCACAAATGCACACATAAGGACTAAAGAAGATCAAATCTAAATGAATTCAGTAAGATTAATATGCTTTTAAACACGTCTGTATACATTTATATTTATGTCCATCCATCCATATGTAAGTAAGTAATCAGAAGCAAAGTTTCCCAAATACCATGTTAAATGTAGTACCGAGTAACAAATTATTTTCAGTGAACATACAAGAATATCTGTAGAAGTATACCTGATAATTTGTGGTACAGCATTCAGAGGGATTCAGGTAAAATGGTATGTTAAGAATACATCTGCATAGTCTATTCTCAAAAATAATAATTTTAAAATGGGAAAAAATATTTGATTGTTTGTTGTTATATTGGTTTTCTAGACAATATAAATCCCTCTCCATGTCTATTTCCTACCTGGATACTGCATGCACTGACCTAGAGCTACCAAAACTGTGAACAAGGTAACTATGGACAGTCATCAGAATAAATTTGCTTGCTGAATATACTAAGGGACACATCCTACAAAACTTTTGTGATTGCATACTGCCATTTACAGACTCATCTCAGACATCCACAAGATGTCGGGAAACATATTTCTGTTTTATCCCATTGCAATTTTATTTTTTTGAATTTAAAAATTATCTCTAAAGGAATATACTGCAAGTCTGACTGGTTGATTGGTCTTTTTTATGAGAAAGTTGGCCCAGGTCCTGAATTTTTGTATTTCTTTTTCAATTACATGAGGTTATAGATAAATGAAGTACATGTGTGAAAGGAGCTAAAAAAATGAATTGAACTAGGAGAGAACTAGAAAAAATAGTAAGAAGAAATGGGTAAGAGAATAAGTGTTTTGGGGGAGTTGTGTATTTTAGGGACTTTTTTTGGTAGGAGTTTTTGTTTTGTTTGATTTGTTTTAGGGTGTTTTTTGTTTTGTTTGATTTGTTTTGGGGTGTGGGTTTTCTATTTTGTTTTGGTTTTTGTTTGATTTATTTTTTTAATTACTATTTCTTTTCTAGAACTATATAAATACTGGGTATTAGGAGATGGCATGGACATGACTGACATAAGGTTAGATAAGTTTCTAGAATCAGCATTTTGATGAAAGATTTATTTTCATGCACTGGCTCTGTACGAATCTTTTACTTGGCGCTTTTTTTTTAACCTTCATAAGAATGCTCACAACACTCTTTAGTGCAGAAAGCTAAGAATATTCATTTAATAAATAATTTTTAAAAATACATACGTAATACATTGTCATTTTTCTTTTTTTAAAAAGTAAGATTCAAAAAATAAGTACTGCTATTTGAACAGTGCCAGTAGTACTTAGATTTGTCTGCATCCTGTTTTGAAAGTCTTTATTACAAATTAGTACATCAGGCATACCACAAGCCTTTGTTTCAACTTCTATCTCAACACAACACTACATAAAGTAAAGGAGAAGATCTAATCTCTGATCCAAATTTTGCAAGGATTTCTTCAGTAGTTGTCTGTATCATTCTGAGTTCTGCTTCAGTCATCTGCATTACTTTAATGCAAATATATTGCAGGCCAATAAAACAATGTAAGAAAGTTCTCTTGACAAATCAGCTATACATGCTGTTTACGAACATTGCTGAGGAGAATTCCATGTCTATTTCACATCATTTGAACTTTACTAATTTATTAAGGAATTCATTAGACTATTTATCTTTCTACTTTGAATAGACTGGAAGGATTATGATAATGGAAATGAGACCTCTTCCATATTAAAATGCTATCAGCTGTATTTTTTTATTCACTCCTAGTATGCTAAACATGAATGATCCAATTTAAGTAAATGGCTAAGGGGTCCTTTTTGTGAATTTTTGGTGGGTTTCTTTATTGTTTGTTTCATTTTTGATGGGTATTTTTGGGTTTCCTTGTTTTAGTTTTGTTTTGTTTTATTTTGTTTTGGTTTTCCCATAAAAGTTAATTATTTATGTTGTGTACAGTTTGGAGGGGTTTATTTGGGATTTTATTTGGTGGTTTTGTTTTTTTTTCCATGCATCACAGAAAACATACTTTGCCATCATTTCATTATATTTATCAAAGATTTAATGCAGTTATCTCAGTTATCTCCTATATTAATAAACAAAAAACATTGTTGAAATGATAGTTCCTCAAACTGTGAGATACCATTGTCTTTGTGTATTTCTTTCTTTGAAAATAAAGCTGTGTTATACATGATACAGGATATATATGCTTGTGTCTATTTTATACAGCATCAGTTGTTCAAACATAAGGAAAAAATATTGTCAGTAATCTTATGTTAAGTGGTATACTGGTATTATAATGAGAGTTTTCTAAGAGACACTTCAGTGTATTGCTACTAAACATTTCTAATGTTTCCTCAAACACCAGAAATTAACGAACCTAGCAGGGCAGATACCTATACAGTTAACAGTTTTGACAATATTAGATTTGCCTACTGACAAAGAATATTTACACAAAACTGCATAAAACGTATGTTTGTTTATGCACTCCAATATCTAGAAAAAATGAGACTTGAGGAATTTGGAATTTAAAAGTAATTTATAGACTTACAATAGACATCTCTAAATCACCTACTGTAGACACATCTAAGTCACCTACTCCAAGGAAGATTCTGCAATTGTGCTGTGCAACATGTGGGATAGCAATCATCAATTTCACTCCTCAAGGATTATGAGCTGAAGAAGAATCTAATGGAAAACCAATAGAAACATGATGGAAACAAAGCCCACCAGACCTGTCCAAATATTAAGAAAAAATATTTTATGTGAGTTGTTTTAATTGATACTAAATTTTTTTAATTTTAGGCTTTCACAAGAAGCCTATGAAACCGTACAAAAGCAGCAACATGGTAAAACATCATTGTTTCTGCCATGCTGCTTTTTGAACTACTAGCTTCACACAATGAGTGGAATCACAAAGCCAAGCTGACAGATCTGTTCTCCTGGGCTTAGGTTTCCCCTGTCTAGAAGTGCTGTTTGCTGCCCATGAGTGCAGAATATGACAGCTATTTGTGTTATACAAATGAGGTTTCCTCATGAGTTTGATCTCAATTGCATGCTAATCATATTGTCCCTTGTTATGAAAGAAGCACTTTACTTTGTTATGTTTAATATTATGAAACAAGCTTAAAACACAGGAGAATACTTTGGTAACCTGTTTAAGCTTGTTTGTCTCAATAGCTTTATTACATTACTTATTAAATTAATTCAGGAACATGCTAAACATCAACAAATTTTGTCTAAATGACTTCACATTAAACGTAATGTTTCCCAAAAATGTTTAGGATATGGAAAAGAATAAAAATTGATTTACAGAAACCACAAGTTCCCAAGAAGTTTATTTTCCATTATAACAGCTATCTGTCTTATATCTCACTCTCCCAAAGTGTCACAGCAAATTCCTGGTATTTGGAAATAATTTTGATAAAACCCATAACAAGATATTGTTACTGTATTCTGCTGCTTGACCCTTATGGTTTCTCAAAAGAGGTTTAATGCACAAAAATTCAGTTTATGTCTGGAGAACCTCTGTCATTTTTACAGAGCATTCATTGCCTCTTTGGTTCATATTATTTCTCTCACTTTGAAATTTTGTCAGCTTCTCTGTTTGATGTGTATGTTAATGTTAGTCTCAAAATGCAACAAGGTCAAGTTACACATGTAGCATTGAAGTACAGTTATGTTATATCTTCAATCAAACTATGTTAAAAACAAACCCAAACAAACAAGCAAACAAAAATACCGACAATGAGCAAATTTATTTTATTGTTACATGGTAAGGAAAACCTAACTTTTTCCTCACAGTATTTTGAAGCAAAGAGAAATTAATTATTCACTGATATTACCAGCCGACACCACCACAGATCAAGTAGGACTTTCAGTTTTTCTCGTGCTCTGGGAAACATGGTCATGTGCTAGAACACAGTTATTCACAGAACCATCCAAATTCAGGCTAAAGAACAAAAATAATTACTCACCCTGAGCTTGCAGGTTTGGAACTCAGTCAAAAATTCTCTATCCTGAGATCTGAAGAACACAAAAGAAAAGCTTTCTATCACCACTGATAATACATAGTCAGATGTTAGATGTACAGTAAACCAAGTAAAAGATAGCTCAGTATTGCAAATAATTAACATACATATACATCATAGGGAAATCATTTGGCTTAAACTTTGTATGGAATACTTTTAAAGAAGCATATATGTCAGAAAAGCAGCCTAGTGAAAGCCTAAGCTTTTAAGTGTGGTCAGATTTCCTCCCCTGCACCCCAACAGTGCTTTGAAGAAAAAATGGTTTTAAGTTCTCTCCTCAAGATGAGAATTTGTGAATTTCCATGAAGACCAATAAACTCCAGGGATATCTGAATAGAATAGGGTCAGACTGCACACCAGAGCAGTTCAAATTGACTTGAGTTTATTTGAATGTAAATAGCTCCTTTGAAAAACAAATTACTTTCATGCTCAGAAAGTACTGAAAAAAAATTTTTAAGAAGTCAGACTCTCTTCTACAATTTTGGTTCTAAGAGTGGGAAATCAAAATAATTAAAATAAGAATAAAGGGTATACTTTTCATGTTTGAAAGGGATCAGAAAGCTGTGGACAGCTGATGAAAGTACATTGGAGTAAAAGCAATAGAGACTCTGATTGAGAGTGTATGTTGGTACATCTGGGGATGCAAAAAAGAAATGTCTTCTATAAAAGCAGAGGAAGAAAACAGATTAGTCCAGCAAATCTCCTTTATGATCATTAAATACAAATGATTCATCATTGAATTAACATTCATTTCATGAACCTGGATGCATTTCTTTATAATTGCTAAGATTTGTTAAATTTATCAATACTATAACCATGGTTATTCCATTAATAAGGTTTGAGGTTACCCATTGGCTTAATAAGAGCAAGCTAAAATTGATTTTCCTGCAGCAAATTAGTTTCCGACTTTTTGTCTACAGGCATTTTTCTCTTTCCAGTGCAACATTAACAAAGATTAATGCTCAAAATCTAAAATCTGGCAAATAAATATTAGAAAATACAGAAAGTAAAAACACATCTGTTTGAATAGCAGAAAAGAAGGATGGATGGATAGAAAAATTATGCCTAGAAAGAAGGTAAAATTTATGTTAGTTTCATACTAATGGTAATTAACATATTAAAGAGGAATACTAGATGCTATAGTGGTAATCTGCATGCTTTGGAGGAAGTATGTGTGTCTCTGTAATCTTAATATTATTCAAGACATCCTATTAACAGATTATCCATCCAGTGCCTGCAGTATTGCCAAGTTCTAACAATTTTTCCATGGTGTTTGCATTAGATAAATTAGCTTTGTGGGTTTGGGGTTTTTTCTTTGTGTGTTTATTTTAATGGGGTTTTGTTTGCTTGTTTGTTTGTTTGTGGATTGTTATTGGCTTTTGCTCTTTGGTTTCGGTGCATTTTTTTCATGTCTCAAGGATTGGCAGATTTTTTGCCCCAATGTATTTTAAGCATGTTCAAAGAAAGAACATGATGATGAAAATATGTATATTTTCCCTTTCTTTAAAATAAAACAATGTCAGATAATTTTTTTATTAAAGTTTCTAACAAAGGCTTGAGCTGAACATTTAAAAGTGAAAATCAAATGGGTCCAGCAGAACTTTGTCAATGTCTTCTAGTTAAAGACCTCAGAATTTGCACCACAAAACCCCATTTTGTTTTAGGTCTCGCAAGCTGCTGAACAATCAGTTCTGCCACTGAAAAAACCATCATGCAATATTTCCATTTACATTCCATTACATTTCTAGAGGGAAACAACATGGAAAAAACCCCAAACCAAACCCAACGAAGAGACTGTCTTAAGAGTTTAACATACTCTTATCTCTCCAAATTAATTTTCCCAGGACATTCTTCTGTATTTCCTAATTTTCTTCCCTTGTCTTGTCTTATGACAGAAGCAGTATATGACCACTAATAGGAGAATTGCAGCACAAGTGCAAATATACTTCTTAAGCCGAACATACTTTGGAAGCAGAGGGTTTAAGAGTCTAAATTAATTTGAGGATCACAAAACTTTTTTTTATTATTATTTTTAATCTGTGTGGTAACAATTATGCTAGACTATTTTGCTATAATTTTAACCCATTAAAGGAAAAAGTCACATAGCGTTGAAATTGTGGCCAAAAATCTACGTATTACTACCTTCCCTACAGCATCAGTTGATTGTAGCAGCATACTAATCCTTACAGAACAAACCCACAAGTGCTTTAAATGAGGAAATTGTAGATTAATAATACTCAAGCATAATCTTAGTTCTGTTGTGAACTAATATATTGACCTAGAAAAGCTGCAAATTCTTTCTGTTGACAAATTTTCCTGCTCCATTAAAATTTTATTGGGAGTTTCAGATAAAGCATTCTCAGGCTTAGATGAAAATTTGTCATGGTATAACCCCAGCCAGCAGCCAAGAAACATGCAGCCGCTCACACACTCGCTCACCAACAGGATGGGGGAGACAGAATCACAAGGGTAAAACCTAGAAAAGCTCATGGGTTGAGATAAAGACAGTTTAATAGAGAAAGCAAAAGCTGCACACACAAGCAAAGCAAAACAAGGAATTAATTCACTGCTTCCCAAAGACAGGAGGTGTTTAGCCATCTGCGGGAGAGCAGGGCCCATCACGTGTAACAGTTCCTTGGGAAGACAAACGCCATCACTCCAGATGTCCCTCCTTCCTCTACTGAGCATGATGTCATATGATATGGAATATCCCTTTGGTCAGTTTGGGCCACCTGTCCCAGCTGTGTCTCCTCCCAATCTCCCATGCACCCGCAACTTCCTTTGCCAGTGCAGCAGTATGGGAAGCAGCAAAGGCTCTGTGTGAGCTCTGCTCAGCAATAACAAAACTATCTCTGCGTTATCAACTCCGTGTTCTGCACAAATCCTGAACATAGCCCCACACTAGCCACTGTGAAGGAAGTTAATTCCACTTCAGCCCAAACCAGCACAAAGTATTATTTTTATATATTGTATCTATGGATATAAAACTGAAATATCAATAAAATAGTTCATTATATAGTATTGCCAGCAAATTAATTGTACTTTGGAGAGAACAGGAACCTTACCTCCTGGAAGCAATTTTGTTTTATTTAAAGTAAAAAGTTATTTATTCTCCAAGTTTGCAAACTCACACAACTCAAGGGCATTTTTCAGCAACATTTGAATGCTTAGCCAGTTCCCACTATAGCAGGATGTTTCTTCAACAGGTTTTTAAGGCTTATTTTCCAAAATGTATTTACATTTGGCAAGACCTCTCTGGTCTGCAATTATCAGAATTTTAGGAAACAAGAAGGAGGCTATTATAATATGAAAATGCTTTATTCTATTGAGATTATCACTTAATTAGAAACCACTGATAATGATCATTAACTAAGTAGACTACTGGATTTTTAATCTCCTTTTATAACTTCTCTTATTTAAAGGCAGCATGGGAACTACCAGGCAGTAGCTATCACTCTAAGATGACTCAGTACTGGACAAAGGTATTGTAACCATTTTCAAATGGGTTGGGGAAAAAAGGGATTAAAATGCTTTTTTCAATGGGCAATAGTTCATCGTACAGAACAAGTGTAACTACTTTTATGATGATGATTATGAAGAAAAATTCCAGTAGAAATTTTAGCAGTGTGTATTATCACCTTAATTTCCATTAATTCTTATTTCCTTGTAAAAAGGTTGCACCAAATACCAGCAAACTTAAATAGTTAAATTCAGTCCCAGGAAAAACATTGTCCAAAATATTATTTCAGTGCTACTAGGAGTATGCTCAAATACCTATTCCAAAAAAAGGATACAATTCACAATTAAGATTTTTCCAGCTAGGTTATGAAAGAAGAAATTTTAATATTTTATTTGAGCCTAATTTAATTTTTTACAGCAATATCTTGTTAACTTTTGTATGTCTAAAGTATTTTGCTACTTTTGCCATGAGAAAAGGAGGCTTAGGGGGGACATTATTGCTCTCTTTAAATACCTCAAAGGGGGTTGTAGCAAGGTGGGAGGGGTCAGTCTCTTCTCCCAGCCAACAGGGACAAGAAGAAATGGCCTCAAGTTGCATCAGAGGAGGTTTAGATTGCATATGAAGAAAACTTTCTTCACTGAAAGGATGATCAGGAATTGGAGCGGTTGCCCAGGGAAATGGTGCAATCATCATCCCTGGAACTGTACAAAAACATGTAGATGTGGCACTTGAAGAAATGGTTTAGTGATGAGCACAGCAGTGCTGGGTGAAAGGTTGGTCTTGATTAATTTAGAGGCCTTTTCCAAACTTAACAATTCTATTATTCTGTGAATACAAGATTCTTCTTCTATTTCTATTTTAGAAATTTCCTGGATTTTTAAAGAAAGACAATAATATAAAAGAGATGGGTGATAATTTCATAGATTATTGTGTTATCTAGTTCTTTCAGAACTGGAAACAGATTTAAGTAAAGCCTAAATTAAGAACAGTAGAAATGTCTTCTGTTTAGTCATTTTCCTGATAACTTTGACCCCTTCACTTTATAAAATGCCAAATTCTAATGATACCCCAAGGTATGTTTGATCCATGAGCTTTAATTATAAGAATATTTCAACAATGGACATTTCACAACCTTTTTATATTTTTGCTGAATCAAAACTTTAGTCAGTCTCATAACATTTCTTGAAAAGACACAAAAATGCCTGCTGAAGATATCAAAGTTCCATTGAATTTTATAATCTAAAGGAATATTCAGACTTATAACAAAATACAGGTTTACATATATCAAAGCCTAAAATTTCTGAAAGGTATGTAATTCAATTATGTTATGGAAATTATATTCACAGTAACCTACACAAACTTCTAGACACATGATCTTGCATAAAATGCCTCTATTTCCCTTTCTTCTCAGTACTGACCTTAATGGATAATGCAGCTTTGTTGCCAAAACATTACAGTTTGGGCTTCCCTAATACAGCATAGATCCCATATTTTACATGACAATATTATCAAATGCTTTCCCTTAAAGACTAATTTTGTCTTGCAGCATTCCTTTGTTAGTTCCTTCTGTTTTTGTGTGCTAGAATGGCTACATCTGGACTTCAGGAGAGATACTCTTTAATTCCAGTGGTTATGATGCTCAGATACACACCTTGCAGTATGTTCTTATTATTTACCAGGGTGAAACTTCATTTTCCCCTTATGTACTTGCTTTGAAAAGTAATATCAGGTGTATACATGAGGCAGGGAAGGAACTATGGTATGCTTAAATACGTCCTGAAATTTCTATGGTTTGAGAAGCAGTGATGTGAGATCTATTAAAGAATTAGTCTATGCGGTAGTGGAAGTTGAAGTATTAGGCTGTGTTAAAATGTTGAGGTTTTGCACTCTATCCAATTATTTCTGTTTTGTTTCTGTCCTTTTTGTGGCAGTATTCTTGCATTTTTCTTGCACAGTGTTGTTTTTGGACAAGTTGTCTAATTTGCCACGAATTTTTAAATTCTAATCCTATGCTTCTGAGCATTTACCAGCCTGCCCAGCTATTGATCAGCCACAGATTTTCAAAGTTTATGGCTTCTTCTGTCATTCAAATCTCTCTTAGACACTGAAAAACAACACGATCAAAACACACCCCTGCAGGACTCCTCAGCTGAAATGATTTATAATGATTCCTCATTAACTGAAAGCAACTTTTTTCAAACAGTTGGTGGTTACATCTGAATCACACTTTGCTGGTCTGCTTAAAAGAGTGTAATAGCACCCACACCCTACATCTCCCTTAATAAAAATGTTATTATATAATATTTCCTTTTTTTACCCTCACGGAAAAGATCATGCTTTAGCAATTCATAAATAAATTTGTCTCACAGAGTCAAAGGCATAAAAAAAAAATCAGAAAAAGTAATTCTCTCATAATTAGCACTATTTATAAACAGTATGAAATTTTCCTCAAGCTGCATTGATACTAACATTTGCCTTCAGCACCATATTTGTAACTTTGAAGTCAAATTTAGAGGTGGCTTGTTACTACAGCTATACACTCCTTCATAAATGTTAGCTATAAAACCTCTACCATGGGTTTAGAATGTATATAAAGGTATCTGAGTACACATTATACTGTAAATATACACTCTTTATTAACAATAGCTTCTTTATATGCTTATATCCATTAAATTGATTTTAAATAGAGTAATAAATCTAAGAAAACATGATGCAAAAACTTCCAGAGATATTCTATGTAAATTTCAAAGTAAGAATCTTTTATGCCAGTTTAGTCTAACATCTTTCATGTTTGGCTCAGTTCGTACTAACAATTTGAAATCCGGAGTCAAACACGTTCTCACACGCAAGTGTTGAAGTCCAACAGAATTTAGACATAAGAAATGTTTTTTTGGTTTGGTTTTGGTTTTTTTCTCTCTCACGGTGTTGTGTAGGTCTTCAAGCCTGCAAGTGTTCCTTAGAAGTGCTGGATACCCAGTTAAAGCACTGTCTTTGAAATGTGCACATAAAGTTGTGATTATTAATTTATTAGAAAAAATGTAACATGCTAACTATTTTTACAGGGTATTAATATAAATTCTGTTTATGTCATTCATAAACATATTAAATGAAGGAAATCGTTCTCAGTTTGAAAGGTTTTGGAAAAAGTTTTATTGGTTAACAAACTACTTCCAAATTTAAAACTTGTAGTTGAGAAAGAACCACTGACACCTCCTTAATGAAAAAAACTGAACACAACTTCATTGTGAACTGGAAGGGAGTTAACTCGGCACTAATAGGAGCATGACACATATTAGTATAGACAGTTATTAGATGTTATCATCATGATATCATCTAGCAGTTATTAAAGGAAAGGCAGCTCTGAAAAAACAGAAATATCTTGCTATTAGCAACACTAAGTCATGTAACATGAGCTATTTATGAAACAGGATCTCTCTATCCACTGAGTCAGAAAATCAATTAAATTCTTGAAAATAAAAATATGCAATTTGAATATTTGATCTAAGCCTTCAATTTGCATGTTATTCAGATCTTGAAGCTGTTCTATCATCCCATTATAAAAATTTTACAGTTAACCCTATGGTGGAATTTACATAATGTAAATATGTTAGTCATCAGAACGCTAATGCATTTAATTTTTTTAAAGTAAACTTAGAATTTTGCCTTTGAGACTGTTTTCAACTTTATTTAATATTTAAACTTTATTTAATATTTGAATAGCATTTTTGGTTTGGTATTTTTGATGCTGTTGGTTTGCTTTCTGTTGAATCAGTTTACACACAAAGCAGAAAAAAAGCAGTAACATCAGCATAAACTAGTGAATCTTATAATTCACCATATAAGAAGGCCATTCCCACATCCTTGACTCTTCAAACCTTGGACTATTCTTAAGTGAGTACAATCCTATCACACAGAATTTTATTCATAGCTAATCTGTTTCCCAAGTGCCTGCAAAAACTCATAAGTCAATGTCTGTAAAGAATGTAAAAATAAAAAAATAGTTTTTCTTAAAATAATATCCAAGGCCCCTAGAAAAATTATTTGTGCCCTGGGAAAATGTAGTATCTGCAGAAATTTTTAAGGATATAATTGTCTTGACAAAAGCATCCCACAATATAAACAAAAAGCTAGGCTTCACATTGATTATTGTCATCTGCCAAAGTGACTGATATCTGTACTATTATATACATTCAGACATTCAGAGTTCCTTTCTTATTCAGATAATCTATGGGTTGCACAATATCAGAACTGCAAAATATCAGTCTCAGGCAAACATCACATTCAAAATATCCTCTGCAAATCTTAACCAGTTAATTATTTTGTTTTATGAAAAGTACATCTTTGCCAGAAGGCACATCACAAAGACCTGTGAAAATCAATAAAAGAGTCAGAGTTTGACTTGATGCAAAGCACAAACCATTGCTGAATAAGTAATGTAAACTTATTGGTGGAACCTGTGAAGAACTCATACACAATAATTTGCAGAACCCAGTAGTACCTCATAACGTTGTTTCATAGTAATACAAGAATTTAGACCACTTTCTTCTAAAACAAAAATGGAAATTAATTCTATTCACAAGAAAAAAAATAAATATGCAGACTACAAGTTTTCAGGAAAACACTTTGTTTACTCTTTCACAGGAGGAGGAAGTCATATGAGCATAAAATGCTTAGTCATTTAAATGTAATAGCTTCCTTCATAATGGCCATTTTTAAATGTAGTTATATTAACATTGTTTATATTAATAACCCAGGGTTATTAATTGTTTATATGAATAACCATTTCAGGGTTGGAAGGGATCCCTGGAGATCATCTAGCCCAACCCTCTCTGCAAGGCAGGGTCACCTAAAACAGATTATAAATAAATGTATGAATGTGGATTTTGAATGTCTCCAGAGAACGAGACTCCATGACCTCCCTGGCCAACCTGTTTCAGTGTTTTGCCACCCACAATGTAAAAAAATTCTTTCTCACACTGAGGTTTATGGCCATTGCTCCTCATCCTGTCACTAGGCACCACTGAAAAGTATATGGCACCATTCTCTTGATGCCCACCTTTGAGATATTTATATAATGAGATCCCTTCTCAGTCTTCTACTGTCTTCTCTGGACTAAAGAGGCCCAGCTCCTTCAGTCTTTCCTCATAAGAGAGATTTTCTAGACCCCTTATCATCTTTGTTGCACTCCACTGGAACGTCTCCAGTATCTCCTTGTCTTTCTTGTACTGAGGAACTCAGAACTGGACACAGTACTCAAGATAAGGCCTACTAGAGTTGACTAAAGAGGGATCACTTTCATTGACCTGCTGGCCATACAAACCCCAGGATACCATTCGCCCTCCTAGCCACAAGGGCACACTGCTGGCTCATAGCCAACTTGTCATTCACCAAGACTATCAGGTCCTTATCTATCGAATTGCTTTCTAGTACGTCAGACCTTAACCTATACTGATATTTGGGGTTATTCTTTCCTAGGTACTGTATGCTGCACTTGTTAATCCTCATTAGGTTTCTCTCTGCCCAACTCTCCAGTCTATCAAGGTCCCACTGAATGGCAACACAATCTTCAGGTGTACCAGGCACAATTTCATATCATCAGCAAACTTGCTGGGAGTTCATTGTATCTCTTCATTCAGGCTGTTGACAAATAAGGCTGCACTCAGTATTGATCCCTGTGGAATGCCACTGACTACAGGCCTCCAAACTGGATTTTGCTGTGCCACTCAGTCACATTAAAAATAGAATTGAGAATATTCAGGACTGTCCACCACTTCTTTCCACGGCCTAGTCTATTATGGCACTATAATCCTAGCTAGTTCAGTATGTAACAATTCAATTACTTGTTTCAGCTGCTTTCAGTGAAAACTTGTTCTACATGAGAAGAAATAGAGATGGGGAGAGAACACTGCAAAAAATAATGGAAAATCATATGGGAGAAAGAGTATTCTTTTTAAAGAATTTGATGTCACTCATATCTAACATTTTAAAACTATGATTTATGCTAAACTTAATGCAATGATATGCTCTTACACAATACATGACTTTTCAAAGGACTCTATAACTGTCCTATATTTTGTTATCATTTAAGTTAAGAAGACAAGCCAGTAATAACATAGTAGAAACCCTAATCTTGTGAAAAAAATCAGAACTAATTGCAGGAGTACACAGCACAAGAAGCCACTCTTGAGAGTGCAGAATATACAAGATGCATTTATTGTATAATCCCTTTTAGTATGCCCTGGTTGATGTCAAGAAGCATTTCTTCTGTCAATTCCATTTATGGATGTGTGTTATTGAGTATGAAAACATATATTTGTAAAAATCTTTTTACTGTGAAGTCTGAAAGACAATTTTAACACATGGAAATTATACTACAGTCAACACTATTTTTATTTTTCATATACCCTAGAATTAATAAAAATCAGTGTTCCTGGAGCACCAAATATTGATAGGTGTCATGTAACCCTTAACGCAACTATTGAAAATATCACACATTGCTGCAGGACAAAGATTCTCTTTATTTATTTTAAATGTTGTTTGTGTGCTCATATTTTAATTAATGAGAAAATTTATGAAATCACATTATAAAAACAGTTATCTGCAGATAAATCTTTTACATGAATGAAAAATGACAGTTAAAAGGAAAATTAAAATGGTTCAAAGCCAAGGAGTATAATGGTAACTGCTACCATTATTCACAACTGCCAGCTTGAATTTTTTTCTTGATGCAGCTTCCAGTAAAACCAATGCTTCAGAGCTCCCACTGGAAAACAAAAATGCACTTCTAATACAAAAAGGTTCATGATTTGTCTTCTACAATATTACTTTACAGAATGTGCATGTCGAATGCTAAGGCCCTGTTTCACTTCAAGTATGTAAGTGTGCAAGAAAGCAATTTTGAAGAACACAAAATTAATAAACAGGCAGGTCTGTTCTCATGTCACAGCTTGTTTTACTGAAATTAATTGTTGCAAATTATTGCAAAACAGAAGAAAGTCTCAAGTGAAAATACATTAGTTACAAATATGTCTCTTTCTGATTCTATATATGTAATGCCGATATACAAGAAGGGTCAGAAGGATAATCCTGGGAACCACAGGCCTGTTAGCCTAACCTCAGTTCCAGTCAAGGCTATGGAAGAGATCACCCTGAGTGCCATTGTGTAGCACATGCAGGAAAACCAAGGGATCAAGCCCAGTCAACATGGATTCATGAAAGTAATATTTTGCTTGACCAACTTGAGCTCCTTCTATGACAAAGTGACCTGCTTAGTAGATAAGGGAAAGGCTGCAGATATAGTCTATTTGGACTTTATCTATAAAGTTTTCAAGACCATCTCCCACAGCATCATACTAGCAAAAATGGCTGCCCATGGTTTGGATGGGGAGCCACTTCGATGGATAAAAATCTGGATGAATGACTGGGAAGAGAGAGTTGTGGTGAATGGAGCTAAATCCAGTTGGCAGCTGGTCACTGGCAGTGATTCCCAGGGCTGTTTAGGGGCTGCTCCTGTTTAGCATCTTTACTGATAATCTGAACATGAGAATCAAGTGCACTCTCAGTAAATATGCAAGCAACACTAAGTTGCATGGGAGTGTTGATCTGCTTGAGGGTAGGAAGGATCTACAGAGAGACCTAGACAGACTTGCTCAACAGGCTAAGGACTACTGCATGAAGTTCAATAAGGTGAAGTGCTGGCTTTTGCACTTGTGCTGCAGTAACCCCATGAAGTGCTACAGGCATGGAGAGGAATGGCTTGAGAGCTGTTCACCAGAAAATAATTTGCCTGTGCTGATTGACAGCCAGCTCAATATAAACCAACAGTGTGCATAGGTGGCCAAGAAGGCCAATGGCATCTTGGCCTGTAGCAAGAATAGTGTAGACAGCAGGACTACGGAAGAGATCATTCCCCTGTACTCAGCATTGGTGAGGCCACTCCTGTGATCAGTTTTGGGCCCCTTGCTTTGAAAAGGACATTGAGAAGGTGGAGCATGTCCAGCAAAGGGCAATGAGGCTTATAATAGGTCTAGAAAACATGTCATATGAGAAATGACTGAGGGAGTTGGGTTTGTTCGGTCTCAACAAGAGAAAGCTCAAAGGTAACCTCATCACTCACTATAACTACTGAAAGGAGTTTGTAATGAGGTAGGAACTTGCCTCTTTTGTCATGCCTATGATGAAATGACTAGAGGTAAAGGCTTTAAGCTGACAGAGGGGAGATTCAGATGAGATACTAGGGAAAAAAATTCATGTTAAGGTAGCCAGACACTGGAATATGTTGCTGAGATAGGTTGTGGAGTCACCATCCCTGGTGTTTAGGAGGTGTCTGGATCAGGCACTGGGTGCTATGGTTCAGTGGTTCTGTGGTTACAGTGATAGTGCTAGGCTGATGCTCAGACTTGATGATTTTGAAAGTCTGTTCCAACTCTGACAATTCTATGATTCTGTATTTTTTTGTCAGACACGGAATGAACAGGTTTACATTTTTGTTGTATCTAGTTCACAGTTACTTGCCATGAAATGTAACTCTAAATCCCACTGGTGAAGACTGAAATCTGGATCTTCCTCATCCCTGACCTATCCCTGTGCCTTTTAAAGAGGAGCAAAAAACTTTTACATGTTCTCTCTCAACAGCATACACTTCAAACCCCACAAACTTCTGTGCAGCAGAATTCCTTTCTTTTGGATGTCTCTTTCATTTATAATTCATTACTTTTCATAACGAAAAATTAAACTCATCACTCTTTGCATCAATTGTATATTTCAAGTATCTTATGACAAGAAAGATTTTTCTCCTTTTAGTAGGGTCAAAGCCCTCAGTTTTTGCCATCGTGTCATGAAGCTTACGGAGATGAAGGAAGGATTGACTGTATCTACCTGGTGCTAACTGATTGGATAAATGAGTAATAGACAAACTTTTTCACATAACTAATGTGACCTCCATGCTTCTTTAAGACAGCTGAAGCAGGACACCAGCAGGTGACAGAAACCATGGTGACAGCAGCAAACTGGCATTAGATGGAAGGAGAGTCACAGAGGCTGATGCAGAGCCACATTATCAGTGTATGCAGGCTGCCTAACATCGAATGTAATGGATAACAAAACTAATATTTCTCTAGGAACACACATCCACAGGTGTCCAATGCACTGCTAAGATGGAGCCAATAAAGCACAGATGTTGTCTTCCCAGCCAGATGAAATGTATCATCCATTAGCTTGAGCATTCTGAAGTCTGCTCATGCCTCTGAATGGCAAGCAGTGCCATTCTGCTCCCACAGCTGTACCACCTTCATGGAAGTACTTGAGAGAGATGAAGCAAATAGTCTATTTCTCAGATATGCTCAGTAGGGTTATAATATCTTCAAGGAGGGAAATTCCATAAATTCTCTAAGGTATTTGTGCTGGAGGTAAATCACAATTTTGTTATTTTTTTCCTTTGTAATACTACCATGAAGCAATATCGGGAAGAGCTTGGCTCTGTCTATTATGTGTCCTTTCACCAGGTATCTGTACACAACAATAAGGCCTCCCACAGTGTTGTTCCTTCCAAGGATGAACAGACTCTACTCTGCAGCCTCTTATGAGACCACCTGCACTCAAGACCCTATACCATGTCCTGTCAGTAGTTACAGAGTGATGAGGTCTCCCCTCAGTCTCCTTTTCTCCAGGCAAAATAAACCTAGCTCCCTCAGGCATTACTAATAAGGCTTGTTCCCCAGACCCATCATCAGTTTCTTTGTCCTCTGAACATGGTAGGCACCTCAAAGTCTTTCTTGTAGTGACAGGCCCAAAACTGAACACAGGATTTGAGATGTCACTGCACAAGAGCCAAGTGCCAGAGGATGATCATGGCAGTGGTCCTGTTGGCCACACTACTGTTGATACTAGCCAGGATGCCGATGACCACCTGGGCATACTGCTGGCCCATGGTCAGTTGTCTGTTGACCAGTACCCCCATGTCCTTTACCATTGGGCTGCTTTCCAGTTGCTCTGCCCCAAGCCTGCAGTGTTGCTTGAGGTTGTTATGACCCAAGTGCATGACACTTCTTATTGAGTCTCATACCACTGACCTCAGCTTATTGATCCAGCCTGTCCAGATCCCTCTGCAGAGCCTTTCAACCCTCCAGCAGATCAACACTCCCACCCAAACTGATGTCACTTGCCAACTGACTGAGGGTGCACTCAATCCCCTCATCCAGATCATCAATAAAGATATGAAACAGGACTGCTCAAAATATTGAGCCCTGAATAATACTGCTTGCCACTGTCCACCAACTGGATGTAACTCCATTCACCACAACACTTAGGGCCCAGCCATCCATCAGCTTTTAACCCAGCAAACAGTATACCCATTATTGCATTTTTTGTAACAATAATTTAGCAATAATAGTATTATTTTTTATAATAATGTAACTACTCTCTTCCAGAGGTGTATATTTATATCTTACATCTAATCACCTTATCACTTACATAGCATATGTTATACCACAAAACAACTAATACTTTATGGATTCCTAGGTTTCATTAAAATTTACCAACTATCCAACAATAAGTGATGTCCCTTGTTTTTATGTCATTTACATCATTTACTAAGTTTCCACTTTACTAAGCCTTGATTAACAATCTGAATATTTTATTTTATTGTTTTAGACTTTACAGGATTAAATATTAAATTTTTGTCAATAGTTAAAGAAATCAATTATCATTCTACCTAAAACGATTATGCAGGACTTCAACTTTTCTATCGCTTCTGAGAGTAGACACTCTGATTTTAATTGTTGGAGAAATTTTACCAGCCTTGATTTTAAAATCTGAAATTTATATGCAAGGTTTTTCCCAGATAATATGTTCCAAGAGAATATGAATCAGCCAAGTAGTTGTCTCAGAACAGCATTGTGTAAGAAGTATAAATTATCAAATCATGGCAAAGAGATTTAAAGAAAAAAATTATCTTATCTGTACTTTCTCTTGATATGCATTCATACAGACAAGAACTGACAGAACAAGTGGCAAATACTATGTTTTAGTCTTTTTGTGTCAAAACACACATAAAACCCAGTGAAATAAACATCTATACCTTGACCTGCACTAGAAACCAACAGATGTCTGAAAAGTATTTTCTGCTATCAATCAGCAGGTTCTATTCTACCTGTGAAGGAAGTAAATTATAAGAAAGCTTTCATGTGTGTGTGAGTGAGTAGGGGTGGTGACAAGAAAGAGAAAGAAAGTGCCATTATAACACAGTATAGCATAACTGTTCAGTGGAAACTGAGACAGAAAATTTTCAATCAAAACCCTTCCAGTAAGAGATTTTAGATCATTCCCAGGTCACAAAGAAAAGAAAGAATTCAGAGTTCCTTGGTGCAGGAAGAGAAGGGTGCTTTGTAATTCTTTCTGTAAACTGTATATATACCCTTCTGCTTCCCAGAAAACTTACAACTCTGTTAAAATTTGTTTAGGAAAAATGCCTGGAAAGCTGGTTCATGATGTTTAACTTGCACACCTCTTACAAACATTCTCTGCCAACTTTGCAGTTGTTTACTATAGAGATTACATTGAAGAAAAAAAGATGCTAGAGTGAAGCAGATCTGATTTTGATGCAATTTGACTGCTTGATTTGACTGTATTACTTAAAATGTATACATATCCTACAGCAAGCTCAGGAATATACTCATATTATTGCATTACCATCACCCAGGTCAACAAGTTTTGAAGATACGCACATCTTCACAATAACGGTACACGTGCAAGTGAAAATCAAAGTAGTTTTCTTGTACTATTTTCATCTACTTCAGTTTCAAAGCTACTTTTTGTTGCATTATTCCTCGTTTTTACATCAGTGAGGTGTTTCTCCTGAGTTCACTCTTCAATGATGCTTTCATGCAACTGTTTTGGGACATTTTAGTTATATACCTGCAGTCTGGCCTATGTTGATTTTAAATGTCAAATAAATAGATCTGATCTTCAGACATAACAGTTCTTTCATTATGTTTTGCACTATTGACAGGACTGTCATGAGGCTGTTCTGATTTATTAGTTTTGCTATAATTTCCTCAGGAATTACCACAATGGGCAATGTTATAGAAAGCTGCTTCTTCTAAACACTCTAACAAAGATTCTTTTACTATGGAAGTCTTCAATGGTTCCTTTCACAAAATCTTAATATATTTGGCAATTACCAGTTCTAACATTTAGATTTTACATGGTCTTTCACATGCCTTTTGTGTGCTTTGTCACTATTTTCTTATTATTATTGTGAAGCTGTTGTGGTGAGACATCATTTGTGCTTGTGCAACCTGCCTGTATCTTCATCTGTCATTTTCCAAGTTTCCAGAGTAGCTTGTTTGGGATTTGAATTTTTTTTTAAATTCATCTCCAAGTAATTCTGAAAATTTATATAGGTTAAAATGCAAAACAACTGAAAAAAAAGCTGTAATATGACATTTTCACTCTTTCTCAGGTCAACTGTATTCCCCTTTCTAATAATGTTCCAGCCATGTCTTCATTTCTGATTCCATTTTACAGGTTGTGCATCAGTAATTTTTCAGCATTTGAGAAAAGCTTCTGAAGTTTATTGTTGAGACCTAAGAATCCTGAAGATAACCTCAGAAAGGCTGATGAGATTTCCAAGGAAATTACTGCCACTGAATTTAAACCTGTTTGATACTAGAATCACATAAATATAGATCAGAAATTACAGCTTCACCATTAAAACTGCAGGTATATGTAGAATTAGTATCAGAAATAAAAGGTATGGTATCTAAACATTTCTGTTAAGAACATGAAGAATTATCTGCTTCATCGTGTTTTATATAAATATTCTGTGCTTCATTTTAATTCACTTTAGGCACTAGATACATTGAGATAAAATATTTTTAATATGTCTTCAGAATGCAGAACAAAGCACTCCCCCTTTTGGTGTATTTCAGATACAGGGGAGTAATATCAATATCGACACAACATTAAATAAAAATTTCACTCTCAAAGGTTTATTATTTTCCTTTATTCATGAGGTTTAACAAGATCAAGTCCTAGGTGCTGTACCTGGATCAGGGAAATCCCTGGTCTAAATACAGGCTCAGGGATGAATGGATCAAAAGCAGCCCTACTGAGCAGGTCTTCAGGCTGTGTACTGGTTTTGACTGGGATAGAGTTAATATTCTTCACAGTGGGTAGTACAGGAGTGAGTTTTGGATTTGTCCTGCAAAGAGGGCTGATAATATAGTAATGTTTTTGTTACTGCTGAACAGTCCTTACACAGAGCTAAGGCCTTTTCTGCTTTCCATACTTCTACACTGGCAAGTGGGGGATGTCTGGTGTGATGGCATTTGTCTTCCAGAGTAACCATTACACATGATGGGGCCCTGCTGTCTTGGAGATAGCTGAACATCTGTCTGCTCATGGAAAGCAGTGAATGAATTCCAAAACCTCCCTGGGCAACCTGTTCCAGTAACTTAATACCCACACATTAAAAAATTTAATAATATTTGATCTAAATTTTGCTTCTTTCAATTTATGTCCATTACTCCTTCTGGTATCACTACAGTTCCTAATGAAGAGTCCATTACCAGCTTCCCTTTAGCCCCTTCAGATACTGGAAGGTTGCTATGATACCTTCATGGAATCTTCTCTTCTCTGTGCTGAACAGTCCTGACTTTCTCAGCCTGTTTTCATAAGAGAGGTGCTCCAGACCTCTTACAAAGTTCAGAACCTTCTTCTGGACTTGCTCCAACAGTTCCATATTCTTCTTATGCTGGGAACACCAGAACTGCTCACAGTACTCCAGGTCAAATCTCAGAAGAGCAGAATAGACAGGCAGAATCATCTCTTTTAATCTGCTGGCCATGTTACTTTTGATTCTGCCCAGCTGGCTTTCTGGGCTGTGAGTGCGCATTACTGGCTCATGTTGAGTTTTTTACCAACCATCACCCCAAAGTCCTTCTCTGCAGGACCGATCTCAATCACTTCTCTGCTCAGCCTATAGAGGTGTCTGTGATTGCTCTGTCCCAGGTGTAGGACCTTGCATTTCGTTTTGTTGAAGTGAGGTGCACTGAGGGTGCACTTGATCCCACTGTCCATGTTGCCAACAAAGATGATGAACAGTATTGGTTCTAGTACTGACCCCGGATAGACATCATTGGTCTCCATGTAGACAATGAGCCATTGATCACAACTCTTTGTGTGAGGTCAGCTGCCAGTTCTTATCCACCAAGTGCTCCACCCATATCTCTCTAATTTAGAGATAAGTATGTCATGCAGGATAGTGTCAAATCTTTCACAAATCCAGGCAGCTGAAATCAGTTCCTCTGCCCCTATCCATCAATGCTGTATAACCATCACAGATCGTCACCGAATTTGTCAGGCACAATTTTCTCTTTGTAAATTCATGTTGGCTGTTGCCACTCACCTTTGTTTTCCATGTGCCTCAGAAGCTTCCAGGAGAATCTGCTTCATGTTCTTGCCTGGCACAGAGGTGAGATGGACTAGTCTGTAATTCCCCAGGTATTCTGCTTTCCCCATTTAAAAAATGGCAGTTATATTTCCCTTTTTTCAGTCCTTGGGAACTTCACCTATATCCCTTTCTCCAGTCATTGGGGGCTTCACTTGACTGTCAAAAAAAAAATGCCTGATAGTGGCTTAGCAGCTTCATCTGCAAGCTCTCCCAGGACCTGCAGGTGAATCTCATCAGGTCTCATAGACTCATGCACATTCAGGTTCCTTAGGTGGTCATGAACCTGGTCCTTTCCTACAGTGAGATAAAGGTCTTCTTCATTCTTCCCATCCCTGCATTTGCCTTCCTCAACTTGGACAGCATGGCTAGAGCACTTGTTATTGCTGAATGAGGCACAGAAGACATTGGGAACCTCAGCCTTCTCTCTGTCAAGGGTGACCAGGTCTCCTATCTCCTTCTGGAGAGGGCCCACATTACCCCTCGTCTTTCTTTAGCTTGCAACTTATCTACAGAAGCCTTTCCTGTTATCCTTAATATCTCTTGCCAGAGTCAATTCTACTGGGGCTTTGGCTTCCCTAACCTAGTCCACAGCTT
>NW_008691761.1:359-6882 GCF_000695815.1 Acanthisitta chloris | reverse complement strand
ACCTGCACTCATCTCCCCCTCCTCAAAGCTTCTTTTTTTTCACCCTTGGTTTGCTCAGCAACTCCTTATCCATCCATGGAGGCCTTCTGGTATTTTTACCCAATTTCCTCCTTGTTGAGATTCACCGCTCCTGACCTTGGAGGAGGTGATCCTTGAAGATCAGCCAGCATTCTTGAGCCTTCTGCTGTCCAGGTCTCTATCCCATGGGACTCTACTGAACAGGTCCTTAAAGAGACCAAAGTTTTCTCTCCTGAAATCCAAGACAGTGAGCTTGCTGCATATCTTCCTTACTGCCCTGAGGATCTCGAACTCAACCATCTCATTGCCTTGGAGCACTGCGTTACCCACCAGCTCCTCCCTGTCAGTGAACACAAGATCCATCATGGCACCCCTTCTTGTCAGCTCCTCAATCACTTGTGTGTTTCACAGATGATAGTTACTCAATCACTTGTTAAATTGCCTTTATCTCAACCCATGAGTTTTTTAGCTTTTACCTCTGGATGCTCTCCCTTGTACCACTTGTGGGAGAGTGAGTGACTGGCTGCATGGTGCTTGGTTGCTGGCTGGGGTTAAATCATGACACGGTGTTGCTGTTGAATGAGAGGCTGGACATGAGCTGGCAATGTGCTCTTGCAGACTAGAAAGCCAGCCATACCATGGGCCGCATCAAAAGCAGCTTGGCCAACAGGTCAAGGAAGGTGTTTCTGTCCCCTCTGGTGAGATCCCACCTGGATTACTGCATCCAGCTCTGAGGTCCACAGCACAGGAAGAACATCGACCTTTTGGAGCAAGTCCAGAGGAAGGCACCAAGATAATTAGAGAAATGGAAGATCTCTCCTATGAGGAAAGGCTGAGATAACTGAGATTATTCTGCCTGGAAAAGAGGCTTCAGAGTGACCTACTTGCAGCTTTGCAGTACCTGAAGGGAGCCTACAAGAAAGATGGAGAGGGATTTTTCAAAGGGACCTGTAGTCACAGGAGAAGAATAGTTTCAAACTGAAAGACAGTAAGTTTAGATTAAATGTGAGGAAGATATTCTTTACTGCGAGGGTGATGAGACAGTGGAACAGTTTGGCTAGAGAAGATCTTGATGCCTCATCTCTGGAATTGTTCAAGACCTGGTAGGATGGGGGTCTGAGCAACCTAGTCTCATGGAAGGTATCCCTGCCCATGGCAAGGGGGTCAGAACTAGATAATCTTTCAGGTCCCCTGAAAATCAATCCATCCTGCGTTTCTCTGATTCTATGATTTTCTCTACAAACCACAAAAACCTTTACAATTATATGATTGTAAATACTGAGAAAATCACAGACTCAAGACAATTATAGCAACAGAGAAGGATGAACAAAAGAGCATCACCCCCTCTGCTGCTGAACTTTACCTCACTTTTGCCATGGAAGTCTGTATCTGACTTTCCTCACTCTTCTTCCTTCTGTCTCACAACCTTCTTCCTAATGAATCTCTCCTGTTTCAAAATTCCTTACCCAGGCCCAGAGAGGGAGCATGACTCCTGAAGATGATGTCAAATACAATTGCCAGGTACTATATGAATACAAAATTAGGACTAGGAATTAGGAGATGATGCTTTTCAAATAAAACCTACATGTACAATGGAGTTCACCTGAAAATTATCATATGCTTTCCCCTTTCCCCCACCTTAGTCTAGCTTAGGAAGGAGAGCCTGAGCTGTGAGATTTCAGTGTTTTCCTCATGTACCTGTTTACTGTGATCTCCCTCACAATGGGAAAGGCTTTTGCTTAGAGATCAACCAACTTCTCTCATTGTGATCCAGTACTTATATCACATGAAACATAGATATCCAAATGTGACTATTAAAAGGCAGTGGAACTGAGAGCCATGGGTGTGGCACTAAACTATGTTTTCAGTAGTGAAAAAGATTTTAACCAGAATATTGTTTAGCTGTGAAATTTTACAACTCTGGTTCATAATTTCTCTGTCTACTTCTGTCTTCTATCCAGCATTCTGTAAATATAGCACTCATTTTTAATGCATTATTTCACGGATTCCACATATTTCATTTATATATAAGAGGTACATTACATAAAAGTGATTTTTAGTTCCTTTTTTTTTTTTTTTCCTGAAGGGAGGCAAAAGTTATAGTTAGTACACAGGGATGGTTGCTCTTTTCACCCCATTGCAATCACCCTATATATCACTACTGACTTTTGGCAAATTTTTCTTCAAACAGCATTGTGTATGATTGATTTCCAATTCTTCCAGATGATACAGTGACAAATAAGAAGCCAGATCAATTTAATCTGAGGTGTCTGTTAAACATCATAGGATTTAACTTGTTAGAGAACCAGCCCATTTCCACCCATCCAGTACCTAAATTGGTCTTCATGCAATGTTTGCATGAATAACAGGCAACATGACCTAAATACTTATCAACAATTAAGAAATTAAGATTCTTGGTATTTCTAGAATCACAACAAAGACATATTGTGCTATAATTTTGATGCTCATTATTATTCATGTATGGTATTCTTTACATTTGATAAAGGAGAATATGATTGAAATTTCCAAATATATTTTGCTGGGAAGATTATGGTACAATAAAATAATTAGTCATAACTTTCAATGTTTTCGGACACCTTCTCTTTTCTTAAGACAATATGACTAAGAAAATTTCAATTAATAAGGATTTAACTGCTTATAAGGAAGACTAAAACACTTTTTTTACACAGTAATATATATGCAAGTTCTTTCTACATGGAGATGTAGGGCTGTTTCACATTATAAGAATATATGGACAGTATTGTCTTTAAATATACAAGTCCGGCCTTAAAATATGTAATGCAGATGCCTCAAACAGAGCTTCAACACATTGGCAAAATATTCCTGTTTCTGACATTCACAAAATAGTCTTTTAATATGCAAAATATGCAAAGTTCCCAGTTCAATTAACATACACGTGTTAAGTATTTCTAACAAAGTTGCATGGGAAAAAAAGTTGTGGGGTTGATTGGCAAGAGAAAGAAGTTGCAACCAGGTATATGAGACAAGAACCCCCAGACTCATTCACAAAAGAGTGATTTTGCACATGTGCTAATGGTAAGCACTGCCCATGCATTTTGGACATTCACAACAGTGAAGTACTAACTGAAACACATCTTTATTGAAGTGTTTGCAATGCAGAAAGCCAGTTCATAAGAGGAGAATGTCAGACATTTGGAGCACAAATTTCATACTGTTATTGGGAAAATTTAACAAATATTTTATAGAATTCATATACACCAAGAATTTTTTGTTGCTGAGTTGGCCATAAACATACACCTGATACCAGTTTAATAAGAGTTTGCTAGATTGGATGAAACTGAATGCAATTTAGTGGAGAGGAAATGGAGGAAAGACAGGGAGATGTTTCTTTGCTGTGATATTTCTAGTCCTTTTGTTTCAGAAGGCAGAGCAAAGGATGACTCATCCAAACAAAGCAGTGAGAGACTGATCAGAGATCATTTAAATCATCCACTTTTGAATAAATGTGAGTAAACTACATGCGTTTTCTGTCTGCCTGCTGACCAACAACTACCACCCATAGGATCAAAAATAGAGGACTGTGGTCGGCTGTGGACATCACCCATTCTGATTTTATCTAATCATTAGATTAGCCTGATCTAGATAGGTTCCCCGTTCATTACACCATCATGTGGATTAAACAACCAGTTCATCTACCTATTTTGTGTATATCTAGTTGTCTGGTCACTTAAGTTTGAAGTGAACCAACAGAATACTCCATGAAGCCAGACAAAAACCTCCTTAAAAGCTTCTTTCAGCATCAATTTTTTCTAAGAAATTGACAGCCTGTAGAAAAGGAGCATACAAGTACATATGCATCTTACACAAAACCAAGATTAGAGATCTGTGTTTGAGAATACCTCGATTCAAAAATCAAGGTATTTTTAAAAATGAAAGATCTTAAATTCTTACAAATTCATTCACCATGACTTGCAGAAGTCCAGTCTAGCAATGTCATGAATGCATATATTTATTTCTTTTTCTTTTTTTCTCATATAATTTATTTCACAAATTTTAGGCCCATTTTGCATTTTATAAAGGTAAAATAATACATCGCAAACTGTGGTCAATGTCTACATTCAAACTTCAGAAACTGTAGTTATTCCTTTTTTGTTTTTTGAGCTTCAAGCTCAGAGGGTTGATGAATTCACACACATCACCCTCTATAACTCCCTGAAAGGAGGTTGTAGTCAGGTGGGAGTGAGTCTCTTCTCCCAGGCAAACAGCAGTATGACAAGAGGGCACAGACTCAAGATTTTCCAGGGGAGGTTTAGGTTAGATATTAGGAAGAGAGAGTAATCAGGCATTGGAATGGGCTGCTTGGGGAAGTGGTGGATTCATTGTCCCTGGAGGTTTTAAAGATGAGACTAGATATGGCACTTAGTGCCATGGTCTAGTAACCATGGTAGGGTTGGACTTGATGATCTTTGAGATCTTTTCCAACACGGTTGATTCTATGATTCTATAACTCATGCTTTTATACTTACAGTGAGTTTTCTCTGAAAGCAGATATTCTGTCTGTGATAATTTTCCTATTTAGCCATTTTTATCATTTTAATATAATTGATAAGTGAAGGCAAATATCTAGCCTTAAGGAATGATCACAAGCAATTTCTTAACAACATAGCATACATAAGAGTAAAAACCATGACACATATCTCAACCTGTCCTTTTTCCTTTTCCGTTGTGTGAAATTCCCAGAAATACAGTTCTTAAAGACTTAGGAGGTATGTGGATTCCAGCTTGTTAGAGAAGCACACATGAAGTACAAACTGGTGTTATGAAAATATTTTTATTTAAAAAATGTTTAGGAAATGTTCGGCTCTACACAAGCATTCTTTTTAGTTACTGGCATATATTAGTCAAAATTTTTTGAATGTGTTGAATGTTGGGAGCTTTATGTACTAGATTGTGCACAGTCCATTAAGCGTTAGCTAAATGTAAGCAATTCAGCTATGAAGATATGTATGTAAAGCACCTCATATTCTCCAATTTTTTAACACCTTCTGTTAGCTTCAGGGTGACCTAATTGCGGCCTCTCGGTACCTGAGAGGAGACAGCAAGAAAGATGTAGAGAGACTTTTTACAAGGGCATGTAGTGACAGGACAAGGGGAAATGGTTTGAAACTGAAAGAGAATTGTTTTAGATTATATATTTGGAAGTAATTATATACTTTGAGGGTGGGGAGGCACTGGAACAGGTTGCTCAGAGAAGCCATAGATGCCCCATTCCTGGAAGTGTTTAAGGCAATGCTGAACAGGGCTCTGAGCAACCTGGTCCAGTGGATGTGTCCCTGTCCACAGCAGGGGGGTTGGAACTATATGATCTATAAGGCCCTTCCAACTGAAGCCATTCTATAATTCTACAATTTAGCCATGAGTAATTAGGACATACTGAGTTAATGAATGAACTTACTAATTTACTATGCACAATTAAGGATTTCCTTCACCATTAGTGGTTCACTCATCCTCTAGCCAATAGAAATCTATAAATGAGCAATGTCTCCCAGCAATGAGGAGAAAGATTTGGTAGTGACAGTGGATGAGAAGCTCACCATGAGCCGGCAGGGTGCACTAGCAGACCAGAAAGACAACTGAATTCTGGGCTGCATCAAAAGAAGTGTGGACAGCAGGTCAAAGGAGGTGATTCTTGCCGTCCACACTGCTTTCGTGAGACCCCACCTAGAATATTGCATGCAGTTCTGTTGCTCTTAACACAAGAAGGACATGGAACTCTTGGAGCAGTTCCAGAGGAGGGCCACAAAGTTAATAAGACCATCTCCTCTATGCAGACAGGCTCAGGAATTTGGGGCTGTTCAGTCTGGAGAAGAGAAGACTGCGTGGAGACCTCAGTAACTTTTCAGCATCTGAAAGGGACCTACAGGGGAGCTGGAGAGAGGTTCTTTATTAGGAACTGCAATGAGAGGACAAGGGGTAATGGTCTCATATTGAAGGAGGGGAAGTTTAAGTTAGATATTAGAAAAATGTTTTTTACTGTGAGGGTGGTGAGACACTTGAACAGGTTGCCCAGGGAAGTGGTGGCTGCCCCAACCCTGAACCTGGTTCAAGACCAGGCTGGATTAGGTCTTGAGCATCCTGGTCTAGTGAGGAGGTGTCCCTGCCCATGGCAGGGGGGGTTTTTGGCCAGGTGATCTGTAAGGTCCATCCCAACCCCTAAAATTATATGATTCTATGATTCTATGATAAAAGTAGTATTACAGATGTTGTGCAGACACAGCTATAGTGACAATCTGCCATGCTTGCATGCCTCTTCAGTTATTTCCAAGAAAAGTCAAGCCCCCATAGCCCCATGAAATCTGTGTTTTCAGCTGAGAAGGAACAGCTGAAAAATGTGGCATAATTCTCCATTATACCCTGCACAGCTTTTTTTTTTTGACAGCCTAACACATGATGAAGTAACACTTTTACCATCTTCAGAGCTGATGCAAGCAACAATTTTTAAAAACAAATATACTGAAATCCC
>NW_008691761.1:0-328 GCF_000695815.1 Acanthisitta chloris | reverse complement strand
TACATGAACACAGTATGTATCACACTCATCTACTTCTTTATAACTGTGTTTCAAATTCTCAGAGCATTAAATGCAGAAGTGGCTGAGCATGTTAAACACTAAAATGAGGTTTATGGGAGTTTTTCTGCTATAGAATGAAACAAATGGTTAAAGACATCATGTCCACTCTTCGTGTAGCTTATAAACACAGCTTTCTGTAGAAATAGGCTAGTCCAACTGGATAATCATACAATGCTCTAGAGAGACCTACTGTTAGAGGTTTTTTTCCATTTTTCGACATTTTCAGATCTAAGAGTAAAGCAAAATAAAATAAAATAAATAAAATAAA
>NW_008691760.1:0-1415 GCF_000695815.1 Acanthisitta chloris | reverse complement strand
CAGCGCCGGGCCAGGCACGGGGAGCGAGAGAGCGGGGACACCCAAACCCCGCGGGACAACCTCCCGCCCCGCGGGGCGGAGCGAGCTGGGGTGGGCACTGGGATCCACTGGGGTGGTACTGGGATGGCACTGCAATGCACTGGGATGCACTGGGATGGCACTGGGATGCACTGGGGTGGCACTGGGATGGCACTAGGATGGCATGGGAATAGCACTGGGGTAGCACTGGGATAGCATAAAAATGGCACTGGGATGGCACAAGGATGACACTTGGTTGCACTGGGGTGGCACTGGGATGTACTGAGATGGCACTGGGATGCACTGGGGTGGCACTGGGATGGCACTAGGATGGCATGGGAATAGCACTGGGGTGGCACTGGGAGGGCACGAAAATGGCACTGGGATGGCACTTGGTTGCATTGGGGTGCACTGGGCTGCTCTAGGATGGCACTTGGTTGCACTGGGATGCACTGGGGTGCACAGGGATGCTGTGAGACTGCACTTGGTTGCACTGGGATGGCACTTGGATGTACTGAGATGGCACTAGGATGGCATGGGAATAGCACTGGGGTGGCACTGGGAGGGCACGAAAATGGCACTGGGATGGCACTTGGTTGCACTGGGGTGGCAATGGGCTGCTCTGGGATGGCACTTGGTTGCACTGGGATGCTCTTGGTTGCACTGGGATGGCACTGGGATGTACTGAGATGGCACTAGGATGGCACGGGGATAGCACTGGGGTGGCACTGGGAGGTACTGAGATGGCACTAGGATGACTCATGATGGAAATGGCACTGGGATGGCACTCGGTTGCAGTGGGATGCACAGGGGTGCACAAGGATGCAGTGGGACTGCACTTGGTTGCACTGGGATGTACTGAGATGGCACTAGGATGGCATGGGAATAGCACTGGGGTAGCACTGGGATAGCATAAAAATGGCACTGGGATGGCACAAGGATGACACTTGGTTGCACTGGGGTGGCACTGGGTCAGCATGGAAATGGCACTGGGATGGCACTCGGTTGCAGTGGGATGCACAGGGGTGCACAGGGATGCAGTGGGACTGCACTTGGTTGCACTGGGATGTACTGAGATGGCACTAGGATGGCACGGGGATAGCACTGGCGTGGCACCGGGTCAGCATGGAAATGGCACTGGGATGGCACTCGGTTGCAGTGGGATGCGAGTGGGATCCGCAGGGGTGCACAGGGATGCAGTGGGACTGTACTTGATTGCACTGGGATGTACTGAGATGGCACTAGGATGGCACGGGGATAGCACTGGGGTGGCACTGGGGGGTAGTGAGACGGCACTAGCATGGCACTTGGCAGCACTGGTTTGCCCTGGGATGGCGCTCGGTCGCCCCGGGGTGCAGCGGTGCCGCCCCGCGCGGTGTGCCCTGGCGGGTCGCGCC
>NW_008691759.1:32036-48432 GCF_000695815.1 Acanthisitta chloris | reverse complement strand
AACACTTTCCTATAAACAGCACACACAGGTATAAACATCAGCAAACAGCAAATTCTGCCTGCTAAAAGATAAGGGGTGTGGAGTATACCCCAACACATCACCACAAACCAGTGCCAGAAGATTCAAGAACCAGTACTAGAAGCTTTAAGGACTAATACCAGGAGGTCTAAGAACCAGTACCAGGAGGTTTAATACTTTCCTATAAACAGCACACACAGGTAGACACACCATCAAACAGCAAATTGTGCCTGCTCCAAAGATAAGGGGTGTTGAGTATACCCCAACGCATCCCCAGCACAAATCAGTGCCAGGAGGTTTAAGAACCAGGACCAGGAGGTTTAAGAACCAGTACCAGGAGGTTTAACACTTTCCTATAAACAGCACACACAAACAGAAACACCAGCAAATACCAAATTCTGCCTGCAAAAAAGATTAGGGGTGTTGAGTACACCCCAACACATCTCCACCACAAACCAGTGCCAAAAGATTCAAGAGCCAATACTAAGAGCTCTAAGGACTAATATCAGGAGGTCTAAGAACCAGGACCAGGAGGTTTAATGCTTTCCTATAAACTAGGAGATTAAAGAACCAGTACCAGGAGGTTTAAGAACCAGTACCAGGAGGTTTAATACTTTCCTATAAACAGCACACACAGATAGAAACACCAGCAAATACCAAATTCTGCCTGCAAAAAAGATTAGGAGTGTTGAGTACACCCCAACACATCCCCACCACAAACCAGTGCCAAAAGATTCAAGAGCCAATACTAAGAGCTCTAAGGACTAATATCAGGAGGTCTAAGAACCAGGACCAGGAGGTTTAATGCTTTCCTATAAACAGCACACACAGATAGAAACGCCAGCAAACAGCAAATTCTGCCTGCTAAAAGATAAGGGGTGTTGAGTACACCCCAACATGTCCCCACCACAAACCAGTGCCAAGAGGTTTAAGCACCAGTACCATGAGATTTAAGACTAAATAAAGTGCCTCTTCCATGGAAGGGCCAGTCCTGAAAGCTTTTTCCTTTCCCATAAAAAACACACACAGGCAAATACCAAATTCTGCCAGAAGAAAAGATAAGGAGTGTTGAGTATATCCCAAAACATCCCCACCACAAACCAGTACAAGAAGGTTTAAGAACCAATACCAAGAGACTTAAGACTACATAAAGTGCCTTTCCTACAGAAGGGCCACATGGAAGGGCCAGTCCTGAAAGCTTTTTCCTTTCCCATAAAAAACACACACAGGCAAATACCAAATTCTGCCAGAAGAAAAGATAAGGAGTGTTGAGTATATCCCAAAACATCCCCACCACAAACCAGTACAAGAAGGTTTAAGAACCAATACCAAGAGACTTAAGACTACATAAAGTGCCTTTCCTACAGAAGGGCCAGGAGCCTTTTTCCTATAAACAGCACACACAAACAGAAACACCAGCAAATACCAAATTCTGCCTGCAAAAATGATAAGGGATGTTGAGTATGTGGGCCCTGATATTCTAGGGGAGGGAGAGCAAAGAGAATTAATAATTCCCTAAAAAGAAACAAACCTCGAGTTGGATGAATGTACTTTGGGTCACATCTTTTTGCAAACATCAGCTTGAAGAAGAAGGGCAGGTGCTTCAAGGCTTCCATGTCATGAAAGGGATAAGGAATCCCAAAAAGGGTAATTTACTACTCAAATAGTGCTCTCTGCACCCACACAACGCTGGATATGGAGCAAGGAGGTTCTTTGGAACCTCACGCACATTGCTTTGCAGATTTGCTCCTACAGGGATCTATCCTCACCTAACCCTGACCCTCAAAACCAGCAAGACTGCTGAGTTTGCCAAGAACGTGCCTGGGGGCACAGAGACAAGAATTAACCACCAGTTGTAAAGGCTTTGAGATTACACAGTCCTTTCCAGTGTATGATTTACTCATACCCACCTGCTCCTTTCGAAGCAGCCAAGAGAGCACTTGGGAGCTGAAGCTTTCAGGGACAGGAGTGCCTGGGCTCCTCAACATGGAAAATTTGACTAAGAGCAAGGTACCAGCCCCACAGACACAGGCAGAAGCCACACAAACACCTACACAGCAAGATTTTGAGTGCCTACAGTGTGTAGCTGGTCCTTAATGCACACACACACTGCTCATTTTCACCCTGTGAGACCAGGAATTCTGAGGGGGAGGTGGATCACATCCCTGGCACCAAACACACCTCTGGCTGGTGCTCCTGGGCAAACACACAGCCTCACTCCACTCCCAGCATCCCAAAGAGCAACATCATTCCTGTCTGCAGCTTATCACAAAGAATGAGAATCAACGAAAGCAAGAAGCATTTAAAACCAGGCAATCCAAAGGGAACGAAGGGATGTGGCTCAGTTCCTGGCTCTGCCCCCTGGGCTGGATCAGGGGACAGTGCTTTTGCAGCACCAGTTAACAGCACACACAGGAGAAGGTGACAGAAAAAGCTGTAGGGAGTAAGAAGAAACCAGAGCTGGAATACTCCAACCAAGGATGGAACGGGACAGGGAAATAAAAGAGTACAATCTGGTCCACTGCAGAAAATCAAAACACCCAATTCCCTACTCCTCCTTTTGCCAAAGACTTACTGTCTTACTGAATTCTCAGGGGACCATTTTATTTATTTTCTAAGATTCCTTTCAACCAAACTGGTTCATATTTGTTTTGTGCTGTGATTCTGCTCTATTGAAGAAGCCTATGACAAACTGTTTTCCTTTGAACCCATGGGTTGTCAAAAAATCCCTACTGGGAATTCCAGCCTAGCACAAAGCCCATCTGAACAAGAGAGTTAAGAGGACCTTGAATTGCTGTTCCAAATTTCCAAGTAGGAATGAAGTCAATCCTTCTGGCATACAAATTTTGGCCAACGATGCTGTGACCTTTATTGGTGTTGTGCAGCATTATCCCTGGGCCATTGAGGCACAGTGATCTATCCAACTATGAAAGAGTTGTGTGGCTCTTGGAAGGCAATAGAGAGCCACTCGTTAATCCACAAAGCACAAAAAAAATTAGTTTGAGATACTCAGAAATTCTAAAGCTCAACAAAACTATCAAGGTTTGGTTTAAAACAGTTTCTATCCTAGTCTTCCATTAATTCAGGTTCCATTCCTGGCCTGCAGCAGGACAGCTACTCCTTTTCTCCAACTCAAACCCAACAGAGACCTCAAAATGGTTTGAATTATGGAAGAACAAATAGCTGCACACCAAATCAGAAGTGACCTGTTGCTCTCCAGTGTGTCACAAAGCAGACAGCCTAACACTGATTAAATCTGCTCTCCTCTGCACAAATGACATGCAGCAAATTCCACGTCTGCGTGTTAATGGTGCAGGAGATGTTGCACTGCTCACAAAAGGCATCTGGGAGCAACAGCTGCTGAATTAAAATAGTCTTAGGATACAGAGCTGGTGGAACAACGAGGTTTAAACCTATGGATAATCATTGAATCATAGAATTTAGGGGCTGGAATGGAGCTTAGAGATGATCCAGCCCCAACCCCTGCCCTGGGCAGGGACATCTCCCCCCAGAGTAGGTTGCTCAAGGCTCATCCAGCCTGGCCTTGAACACCACCAGGGTTGGGGCATCCACTACTTCCCTGGGCAACCTGTGCCAGTGTCTCACCACCCTTAGAATAACAAACTTAATTTTCTCACATCCAACCTAGACTTTCCCTCCGTCAGTCTGAACCCATTTCCCCTTGTCCTGTCACTGCAGCTCCTAACACAGAGTCTCTCTCTGGCTCCTTGTAGCCCTTTCAGACATTGCAAAGTTGCTCTGAGGTCTCCACACAACCTTCTCTTCTCCAGGCTGAACAGCCCCAACTCCCTCAGCCTGTCCTCAATGGGCAGATGCTCCAACCCTCTTAGCAACTTTGTGACCTCCTCTGGCCTTGCTCCAAGGTAAGTCTGCATCAAGACTGGCAGTGGCTATAGACACACTGGTTGAATTTTTACAAGTAGAGAATTCAGATTTTTAGGACAAATATTTCAACTTTGCCACTTCTATTTAACTTTATTTAAGACAGCATTCTATCAGCATTATTGTTTGCACTGCTCACTGAAGACAAAACTGTGCCACGACGAGAAGAAATGCTCTGGATAATGATTGCTGTGAAGCAGCTTCAGGAAATCTCAAGGCTTGCAGGGGCAGTGGGTGCTGACAGGCACAGTTGTGTTTTATGAAGTGGTTTCCATGGCTATTGACCAGCCACAACACAAGGTCTCGTAATACCATTTTCTGATTTGATGAAACACATCAGATCCTGCAGTATCCTGCTCCAGTGTGTAAACAGGGAGCTATAAATAACCCAGGAAGAACAAGGAACAAGCATGTTAATGTTTGCCTCTGTGTTACTTGCAGGCCTCGTATTTTACCCTGAGAAACAAATATCATGACAAGATAGACAAAGCCATTATGTTGTGCCTAACAGAGCTCAGCTGGCAGGTTTATCAACAGGATGGCAATGCCAGTGCAGAGCTGTAGCTAAGGTTGTGTGTCAGGGTTTCTATTATCCAGAGATTACAGCTTGGCAGGAGGAATTTGCTGCTGCACACTGAAATCCTGCACCCAAGGTTTGCCCTGGGAACTCAGGTTCTGTTTGCTCCTTCACTGCAGAAATCTCCAATCAAGCTGTTCCTATAAAAGCAGGCAAGAATAGCACTGACTGCAAGAATAACATCTGCTGCAAAAACAACCTGTTTAATCAATGGTGGAATTTCAGACTGAAACCTCACGAGCTCCAGAGAGGCAGCAGAACTCTGCAAAACCCATGAATTCATCACTGCTCCCAACATGGCTGAGGTGATGCTTCAATCAGGTTTAGATCAAATTCCATGTGCTATTTCATTCCCTTCCTAGGATTTCCACCTGGTTAATGAGTGAAGAACATTGTGTAATGCAATAATGTGTTTAGACACACACAGAGCCTTTTCTGTTCTTTCTCAATCCAGGAAATGAGGCTTTTATTTCTCAATCTTTCTCTTTAGTTTCTGTCCAAGAACAGCAAGTCCTTCTCTCCACCTTTTTCCTTAATTCTAAGCAAATAAAATGTAAAGATTTTGCTCTCATGAAAACAATGGGTAAAATGAATTTTTGGAAAGGTCCAAGGTCTCCTAGGCAGATGCCAATGGAAGTCAGCAACATCTTCCACATTTAATATGCCTTTTGAAATGTAATAGTAAATAAGGCAGGAGAATTTAAGAGCTTTTAATAGTTACAGGCAAATAAACACTAAATGCATGAGAGCCTCTTTATTTCTTCAGCTGCACAAGCTGAAAAGTGGTGGTGGCTGTATGTGCACAGCAGCTGAATTCCAGTGCAGAGCACGTTTTATTAAAAGCTTGGCTGAGTTAACATCATATTTCCCTCACGTGTGTACAGTGCAAATAAAGGCATTTGCTGGTAAGGTCAGTGATAGACACTGTCCTCTGGAACAAGAAGGATCCTGATAGTTTCATTAAGACACAACCCGAAGATGTCAAGTCTCTCTTATAAAAACTCGTGTTATCCACATTGTTTTTTTCACCAAACTATACCTGTCTGGAGCAGAAAATGATGCCAATATTTACTGTCTCTTTGCCTCAAAGGAATTCTATATGTTCCACAACAGAGAGAACCAAGCACTGCTCAGGAATTCCATGAAAGGCAAAAAGAGATGCTTTAAGTGGAAGAAAATGCAGCTGTCACACATCCAAGCTATTCTCAGAATCCACCTGACCACTGCAGACACAGAACAACTCTATTAATGCCTTTTTAACTCTTCCCACGAGCTGCTTTGTTCCCTGAATGCTCTTACCCAGAAAATCTCCAACTGCCCCAAGCCACTGCAGCAGCTCAGGCTGGGGCTGGGAAGGGAAGGGCTCTGGGATGGGGAGCTGCCATGGATTGATGTGCCTTGCTGAGAGGATTTTCCCTCAGCCCTGTCCTCTCCAGGCACTGGTGGTTGGGTTAAAGCTGGGGGAAACACTTTGTGGCCCTGAGCCAGGCAAGGTATGTGATGGAGGAGCAGGAGGAGATGGACAGAGTTCTGTCTGCTCAGAGAACAGGAGAGTCAAAGGCTCCTAGATGATTTTACAATGCACAAATTGCCACCTGAAGATGAGAGAAAGCTACAAAAGAGGGGAAAGAGACTTTTCTAGGAGTACAGTAGAAGGGACAGAGGTTCCACAGAACTCCCTTGGCCTAAGAACACACATCCTCAGAGCAACTTGCCATGGACCAAGATTGCTCCCAAGGTAACAACATTCCAGGGTACAACAGCACAATGGGGACTCAAAAAATCTCACCTGAGACCTTTGTAAAGATAAAAATTAAAACTCAGTCCGCTGAAGATGAGAAATTATCAAGAAAAACTGCACTCAGGCCACTGCCCTGTTCCTTTAGCATTCCCTGCTGCTGGGAGAACAGGGGATGCTTTGGCCTCATCTGATGCACTGTGTTCTTTCCTGTCACTACCATAACTCTGCTTAATGTTCTTGAAATTTCCTTGTGAAGCAGCAAGTGATTTTACCCTGAGCATTCGATGCTTGTGCTGCTGGTGTCACATCAGCTATCAGCAAGCTTGCAAAAATCACTTGGCTGGCAAACTCCAACAGAAAGACACCATAAGCCTTCCCTAAACATCTCTGCACGTTGTTCCACAGGCTACACGGCCATGAGCTGAAGGACCTTCCTCTCCTCTCTGCCCCAACCATGCCAAGGCATGAGAAACTCTTCATACAGTCTGGAAATTGCATGAAGACATCTGCAACCTCTTCCTACAAATTTCTATAGTGGCATCTCTGTTGTAGGGGAATGTCAGTGCTTTGGTGACCTCTGATACTTTACACATAAAATATTCTTAACTCTATTCACTTCTTCACTCAGCAGATTGTGACCTTAGTTCAAAATACATATTAAACCCAAATTCAGCTTTCTTTTAGCAGAATCATGGAATGGTTTGGGTTGGAAAGGACCTTAAAGATCATCTAGTTCCAATTCCCCTGGCATGGACAGGAATAGCACCTACTACATAACAGATAACAGATACTGGCCTGTTTGTTCTGCTTGGGGGTTTTTAATGAAATAATTCCATTGTGTAAAGACAAAAATTGACCTCTAAAATTATTTTCCACCGAGTTCTTACTCAAAGATACGGAAAAATGAAAATATTTTGATGGCATTCATTAGCTACTAATCTACATCAAAAGACATGAATGTCCTTGTTGCTCCTCTTCCCAGTGCATCCCTGGCCATCTCCATGTGATAAAAACCTTCCACTCCTCAGGCCATCTGCCTGCAAGATCAAGTATCCTCTATAAACAAACTGACAAGGAATATATCAGCTGAAAGGCTTCAAGGTGGAACAATTTGCTCTCCCTCCCAATCGGATTGCTTTGTCTTCCTAACAAATTAGACTGAAAAAATCAGCCCCTACCTCCAACTGTAAAGGACTCAAGCAGCAGAGGGATGCAGAGGCACAAGGCATCCCCCAGCCACAACAGATCCACAGACACAAAGTCATTAAGCAGCCTCCCTCGAGGGAATGCCAAAAGATCCTGCAATGATAATGATCCCCTTTCCATGGTGCTGCTCTGGTGGCTTTGTTTGGAACAATAGCTCTCCCATGATACCTCTCTCCGCTGAAAATATTGGTATTAAGTGAGCGTGAGCACAGCTGTGTGTAAATGACATATATAAACAGATTAGATTTGTGTATTTATACTGGATGCAAACACATTAATAGCACATTTGCATACCCAGTTGGCTAAATGAGATTGCATGCAGAGCAGGATTACTGGTTACAAGCACATTCATTTGGAATTCTCAATAAAGTATTTATATTGCCATTCCAGAGGTCAGAGTGGATTCATCATCCCTTTCTCTCCTCTTTGCCTTCTTAGACATACACAAATGCTCTTGTCAATGTTCCTTCCATGGATTGTCCATCCCTCGGCACAACTGTGCTGGGAAAAGGGCTCAAGCCAAAAGAACTGGAGTGTACTGGGAAAAGGGCTCAGGCTAAAGAACTGGACTGGGACTGGGACAAGGGCTCAGGCCAAAGGCACTGGACTGGTACTGGGAAAAGGGCTCAAGCCAAAGGCACTGGAATGTACTGGGAAAAGGGCTCAAGCCAAAGGAACTGGAATGTACTGGGAAAAGGGCTCAAGCCAAAGAAACTGGAGTGTACTAGGAAAAGGGCTCAAGCTAAAGGAACTGGAATGTACTGGGAAAAGGGCTCAGGCCAAAGGAACTAGACCAAAGTGCTTACCTAAAGGCTGTCCCAGTTTCTTTCCATTTATTGAAGGTGATGTTTTAAAGGAGTGAGAGTTCCCCACGTGACCACAGCATGAACCACCACCTAAATGCCAGTGTGCAAAACTCTTCTTTCCCTTCTCTGCTTAATGCCACAGATCAATGCAAAACTCTGTATGAAAGGCAACATGATATCGAAGGTGACACAACAGCTCTCAGACATTCCCAGAGCTGGAGGAGAACTCAGCTCTTCCTTCACCCCAGGCCTGGAGCTGTCAGGGTGCTGCTAACCTCCTGTGCTGACCCCTTAGCTGTATTTCCCATCAGGATTTTACCCGAGCTATTTTTATAAAGAGCAAGATTTCAGCTCCGCTGAAGCACCTGGCAAAGCTTTGATTCGTGTTTCACACTGTACCTTGCAGAGCTCTGATTCACACTGTGCTGGGGGAGAGCCTTGATGGCAAAGACAAAACAAAACAGCAAAATAAAAAATAAAATCTACTATATCTAAATGAGGAGGCTTGATTTGTGCTCTAATTGTGCCCTGATTATCAGTGCCGGGTGCGTTCACAGCACATCCCAGATAATGCTCCTGAGTCAGCCTTCAGATTCCAGGTCTGTTCCCAGGAAAAGGTCCATTCCTGCCTCCTGGGCTCACTGCTCAGCCCCAACCATAAATCATCCTCGACCTGCTCCGGAGATGCACCAGCTCCAGCCTGGGTTGCCAAGCAACCTGTGCAGGAGGGATGCAGGGATGGATGGAAGGATGGATGGATGGATGTCTGGAAACTGCTGACAAATGGCCAAGTGGCTGCAACAACAGACTTCTCCCTGTCGGAGCCGTGTTGGGGAGAAGTGCCTCCCCCTCCTCTGCCCTGTGCCTGGCTGTAAAACCCAACTCCAAAGGCTCTGCTGAGGAACACACACTTCCTGCTCAATTCCTAATTGTCGGGAAGCTGCGGGGAGGCTGCGATCACACGGCGTATGGCAACAGAAATGTGATCCTGCAAACGAGATAAAGTCAACAGCACACCAAGAAACCCGATCTGAGCACAGCCTGCAGAGGCACAGCAGAGCTGACGCAGGGATCAAACCCAGGCTGGATATTAAAGCAGCAGCAGGAGGAAAAAAAGGAAACCTGACTTTCCTTTTCCTGAGCTCGAGAAGGGATGTTTGATAAACAACGCTGACTCCCTGGAAAAACAATTAATGAATTATTACAAGCATTACCAGCCAGGGTAGCACTGCTGCTAATAGTCCCACAGTGCAGCAGAGGGATGGAGAGGTAGGGAGGGATGAGCCTTGTGTTTGAAGACTGCTCAGCTTGCAATTTACCTTCCTCTAATAAAATCAGGGTGGGAAGAAGAGGCATTCCCATGTCCAAATCAGGTGGGTGGCACTGCACAGAGGGGAGAGGATCTTCCAAAGGGAGCAACAAGCCCTGAGCCTCAAGCAGGATGGAAACACAGTCCCTCAGGACCCTCATAATGTCAGAATATGTTAATGGAGTTGGGATGGAGCTTAGAGATGATCCAGCCCCAACCCCCTGCCCTGGGCAGGGACACCTCCCACCAGAGCAGGTTGCTCAAGGCTTGATCCAACCTGGAATGAACATTGCCAGGGCTGGGGCAGCCACAGCCTCCCTGGGCAACCTGTGCCAGTGTCTCACCATCCTCACAGGGAAAAATATCTCATCTAAATTTCCCCTTTCAATGTATTCCCATTGCCCCTTGTCCTATCACTCCAGTTCCTAACACAAAGTCCCTCTGCATCTTCCCTGGAGCCCCTGCAGACACTGGAACGTTGCTATGAGGTCCTCACACAACCTTCTCTCCCCACTACTCCTCTCAACAGCAGCACAGAAAGCAATTCCTTTTTCTGCTAGACATTTCCACCAGCAAGAAACCACTTGGCCAACTCCTCCAAGTTCATAGCTAAATGCCCATGACAGACCTCGTGCTGACAGATGTAAGGATCCACCTATGCAGGTGGGACAGGCAGATCCAGGTCTGTGCAACACTCCAGCTGCTCCCACAGCCTCCCCCAGACATTAGTTCTTCACTGATCTTCAGCAAACAACCCCATAGCACATGGCCATGAGCAGGTTTCACACTGTGAGTCTAGGCCTGTCCCACCTGTGGACACCAACCTTAAACCCACCGCACTGGAGATTTGCCCTCACTGCCAAAACAAAGGTTTCTGTTGATAAAACATTCTCTGCAGATTGTTGCCTCCTGAAACCAACAGTTTCTCAGTGCTGCAAACAAAGCTAAAACGATTTGAGTGTGTTTTTACACAGATGAGTTTTTTAAAGATGCCTTCTATGAGCTGAGCAGAACAAAGGTCTGGCACATTTGTGACCCAGAGAAGCAAAACAATGTGCTGCTGCCAAGAGACAACAGAAAGCCCCTGATTATACTTCAGATTGCCTTTTCTGTACACAAGTCATTTCTGATTGTTATTTCAAACTGCTGTTAAAATGCTAATATACAAAAAGCTCAGAACTAAAGAGCAAGGAAAAAGGAGCTGGACAACACATTCCTTTTCAAGGACATCCTTCCTTTCCCATATGGTAGCTCAAAGGACCTCCCTTTAAGAGAAGAAGTAAATAGAAAAAATTCAGCACTTAACCTGCAAGCTTCAAGCTAAACAGAAAAATCCCAAACTTTCATTTCTCCAACTCATACTCACCCAGACTTGGTAAAAACACATTTTTCTGAAACAGTAATTCACAGTTCCAATTGTTGTTGGTGGGTTTTTTTGTGGGTTTGTTTTTTTTTTTCAACAGGATGAAACTAGTCAAGGGATAGAATCCAAAAGCAAGAGATAAAAATACATACAAGCAGCATATGTAACATGAACCAACAGGGAAAACAACACTTGTAGAATATAAACAATGCTCTAGCAGGGCCACTCTCCATGGAATGGTTCTCATGCATCCCTTTGGAATATTAACCTTCCTTTCCCTCACATCCTCTGCATCAAAACTACCAAGAACTGCAGTGCCAGAGTCTTCTTAGAGCTGTGAATATTTCCTTGAATAACACCAACACAGGAATGTACAGCAGCTTCCACAGGGCTGAGGATGCTCCTTATGTTTCCTCACCTTTACTGGGCTGAAACAAGCCAAGAGGAAAACATCAGCTCTGTCAGCCTCCCTCTGGATTTCATTCTATCTGGGTTTTTTTTCTTAAAACCAGGTTTTTCCCCACCATCCAATGCCACAGGGAACAGGCAGTGGATCTGCATTAAATCCTCCATGCTATCAATATCATGGATGAGTGAGCACAGATCTGCACCAGCCTCAGCTCACAGGCTCATACCTAACCTGAGAATTAACACAAAACACACTCCTGCTCCAGCTCTGTCCTGAAACATCAGAACATTGCCATTTTCTCCACCTTCTGCAGCAGAAAATCCTCTTTTTGTTGCACAGAAATACACATCCCTTTGCTCCAGTCTAACACTATTATGCAAGTCTCCAAGTTGTTCTCTTTCACTGTGACATTTTTGGTCCTTTCAGTCCATTTGAAACACACCAAGCACAAAAAACCCACCACTCAAGACTACATAAAATATCCTGTGTGATCCTTTCAAGGCTCAAACACAGCATTTCCAGTGGAAGTTCCCTATTGCAGAGCTACTTTCCCCTTGGGATTTCAACCATTATAGTCAATTATTCTGGAGACAATTTCTGCCTTCAAACAGGGACTTTATGCAAATGACAGAAGCAAACAAATAAAAGCACTTCAAGATCCTCATGCTTTACAGCAATGAAAAGGGACTTTATGCAAATGACAGAAGCAAGCAAATAAAAGCACTTCAAGACCCTCATGCTTTACAGCAATGAACAAATCCAAGAATAATGAGACAAAATGGTGGCAAAGAATCCCCAAGGAAATCATGGAGAGGGAGGTGACTTGCCAGGTAAATCATTAAACAGCAGCAATGCCCAGGTTGGAATTCAGGCACTTGGATCCAAATTCCACTTTTTGACCCTTACCAAAATGACATCATTGCAACCTCTGGAAACTCCCTGAATTCCTCTCAGGAAAAATCTGGATGCATTGTAGGGAAGTGACACCTGAGTATGCAAATCTGGCTAGAAGAAATATTGGTGATGCCAAAGGCAAATCCTCAGCGAAGGGGGAATGTGCCAAATGTCAGTGACCCACAGGAAAGATTTGAAAATGCAGCTGCAAAGGTGAACACTGGAAAGGCAACTTGGAAGGTGAATATTTGGGGGAGGAGGCAATGGGAAAGTGATGCTGAGACTATGAAATTACCTCCCCAGACACGCAGAACTGGACAAAACCTCCTCCAACAGGCAAATGAAATATGCACCCTAATAAAAGCAGAGGTGGCCTCTTTGCCTTCCCCAATTTGTGACAAATGGGATGTTTGATTTGAGTGTTGAAGTTATTCCAGTGCAGTGGAGGGGAATATGCTGTGATGCTTATTTATCAGCTCCTCTAAATGCATAAGGCTTGTCTGATCAATCTCCCCACGTCGCCTCAGAGCTGTATAAATCTGAGGGATGCTCTGAGAGGGATGGGGGGAGGAGGAAAGCAACAAAGGAAGAAGAAAACCCACAGTGGAACAAGCACAAGTGAGAGATCACGAGGCCAGCAAAGGCTGAAAGCAAAACCACAAAGCCAGAAGCTCTGTGCTCACCACGATAGATTCAAAACCACAAGGCACATGAAAGCACAAAAACAACACTGGGTAAGGAGCACTGAGTGGTGGTTGTTAAATGCACCCTCAGCATTGATCAACACTCTTTGACACACCACTTAAACAAGGAGGAAGGCAGAGAGAAGCTCAGCACGTGCCAGAGAAGCTTTGCAGAGGCACAGGCAGGATGGACAGGCTGTCAGGGGCTCAGCTCTGCCAACTGCTCCCATTTTGTGCAGGGTTAAAAGTGAAGCTACTCAGTGACTATGGCATAGAAAACAGCATCTTCTAAGGTGCCATTTCCTCACTCAACTCCAAGTTTCCTTCCATAGAATCATCGAGGTTGGGAGAGACCTTTAAGATTATCAGGTCCAACCATCCACCAGCACTACCACTGGAACCCCAAAACCACTGAACCACATCACCCAGTGCCAGATCCAGACACCCCTTAAACACCTCCAGGGATGGTGACTCCACCACCTCCCTGAGCAACTCTTCCAATGCCTGATTCCAGAGCAGACAAAACCCCTCACATTGCCTCTGCGAGCAACACAGAGCCAGGCTGGGAAATTCAGCCTTTCCAGCTCCAGCAGAATCCATAGAATCATAGAATATTGAGCTGGAACGACCCGTAAGGATCATCAAGTCCAAGACACCTCCAGGGATGGTGACTCCACCACCTCCCTGAGCAACTCTTCCAATGCCTGATTCCAGAGCAGACAAAACCCCTCACATTGCCTCTGCGAGCAACACAGAGCCAGGCTGGGAAATTCAGCCTTTCCAGCTCCAGCAGAATCCATAGAATCATAGAATATTGAGCTGGAACGACCCGTAAGGATCATCAAGTCCAAGACCTGCACAGACACCCCAACAATCCACCCAGTGCCTGAGTGTCCAAACACCACCCAGTGCCTGAGAGTGCTGTCCAAACACTCACAGAATCACAGAATTAATGTTGGGTAAGACCTCCAAGACCATCAAGTCCAACCTTTGCCCAAACACCAGCTCAGGTCAGTGGTAAAGTTGCCTGGAGCTCTGTCAGGTTTGGGGCTGTGCCCACTGCCCTGGGGAGCTGTTCAATGCCCAAACACCTCTGGGGGAAGAACCTTCCCTTACTATACTGTACAGTCTCAGGATCAAACCCTTATTTGCTGTCAAATTCTTTCCATGGCAGTATAATCATTAGCTCTCCTGGCACTGCCACCCTCCTAACTAATTAGGGATCTTGGATGGATGCAGAAAATGATGAATATTTAGTCACTACACATCCACTACAGAAACAGCCTATTATCAAACAAGTGACACCTCCACAAACTTGAATTAACTAATGGCTCCCATGGAGGATTCTGAGCCCCTGACAGGATGGCAAGTGATTTCAGTACCATAAAGCTGAGCAACTGCTGATGGATCACACTTTTCCACTCGCTCTGTTACAGCCTGTAATAGAACAAATGATCATTTTTCAGCCTAATTGAATGTGGCCTCCCTGCTCATACACAGAAGAGACAAAGCCTGATAATTTGCTTCATTAAAATGCATTTTTATGTCATCCGCACGATGGGAAAAAAAAATGGATGCTGTTGATAGGGAAGATTAGAAAAATAAAATTGATCATGCAAACAGCACTTGCAAATGAGGTGGATTTTGGCATTCAGATTGCTTATGTTGGGCAAGAAAGATAAGCCCTGAGCACTAAAGCACACAGAGCATCCACGTGCTAACAGTAATCAACATTTCCTCAATAGGAATTATGTCACTACACCCATTTGAAGAGCATTTTGTCATTTTCTGCTGCAGTGGCCACTGGGCAATACTAAATAACTCTCAGATAAGCTGTTGGGCACAAGCACAGAGTTTGGGGGTTTGGGGCTGAAAGGCTCAGTGTTCAAACAGATGCAAAGTCAAGATGAGACTCAAAATATCAGTAGGAAAACGACTTGCAGGGAAAATATATGTAAAAAAAATCAGATATCATCTTGTCAAGCTGCAGACAGCGTTGTCATCTGTCTGCACTTGCTTTGTTTCCAGGGTTGTTTTTGTGTTTTTAAAGTAATCTTGTTAGGAAGAGCAAATTGCCATTTAGACAGCAAACAACTCCCTCAAAACAAAACAGCCATTTGCCATATCAAACAATCCATTCCTGAGCTCTGTGGATTTAATAAGGTGTAATTCCAACATCAGTACTCCAAAAGGAAACACCTTGACCTCCATCACTTCAGACTAAGCAAAAAAAAGAAAAAAAAACACAACAAAACAAAACAGAACAAAAAAAAACAACACTTGGAAAGAAGGTGGAGATTTCTATCATACACTTAACATGGAAAAATATCAAAGCATTTCACCATTATTTATTCCTCTATTCTAATTGCACTTCTAGGTATTGAGGAGGTTAAGGATCCTGTAGATAATTTAAATCTCTTAGCACCTGTGAGAGAGAGGAACTCAAACTACTGAACTGAGGAGTATTGAAATCGTTTCAAATCAACCCAAAAGAACTCTGGATGTTGCCATCAATAAATGCCAACACATCAATCACCTCTTCTTAACCATTAGAAAAGGTGAACCTAAAGTTAAATCATACTATTTACAGCCTTTCCAAACCAACAACAAAATACCTGAAAACAAACTGCTAACCAGTGTTTCTTCTATCTCAATGATAAAATCACTTTCAAAAGCATAAAGAAACTCATACAACCCCAGAACTTGGGGCAATGCACAGTAAAGAGGCAGAAACCTAAGGGAACTTGTTGCATTTACATTCAGAAGGGGAAGCAAACTGTGAGAAATATCTTGTTAACACTCTCAGCCTTTTAAAAGTCTGATATAGTATATTATGAAGTATTCTATTATAGGTCAGTTTTAAAATTAATCAAGATTTAACCTGCTACCAACCCCAGAATACAGATATAGGGCAAAAGAAGCTTTACCACAAGCCCCAGAGATGAATGAAAATCACTCCCTCTCAGTTCTCTGGCTCTGGCAAAAGCACTAACCCTAGAAAATCCCGGAATTCAGATGATGCCTGTGCTCTCCAGCTGCTCTTTTATAATGCCATGACTCAGTTTCCTTTCGGGGCAGAACAGGATATAACATGATGTTATATTTAAACCAGATTCCGGATCTCTTAGCAGATAAAATCTGACTGAAAGGTCAGGGTGGTGAAGGCAGGAGCTGTGTCACTGACCAGGACATCGTGGGGACAGCCTGGGGAGCTCAGGGATGGAATCTTTTGGCAAACTGAAAGGACAGAAATGATTACCCTACACAAAATTTTCTGCACGTTTAATTGATTTTTAATTCAGTGCCTGGGGAGCCCATGGTGACAGCCTGGGGAGCCCAGAGGTGAAAGCCTGGGGGGCTCAGGGGTGACAGTCTGGGGATCCCAGGGGTGACAGTCTGAGGAGCTGATGGGTGAAAGCCTGGGGAGCTCATGGGTGACAGCCTGGGGAGCTCATGGGTGACAGCCTGGGGAGCTCAGGGGCGACCG
>NW_008691759.1:30829-31854 GCF_000695815.1 Acanthisitta chloris | reverse complement strand
TGACAGGATGGGGAGCTGATGGGTGACAGTCTGGAGATCCCAGGGGTGACAGCCTGGGGAGCCCATGGGTGACACCTTGGGGACCTCATGGGTGACACCCTGAGGATCCCACATGTGACACCTTGGGAACCTCACAGGTGACAGCCTGGGGAGTCCAGAGGTGACAACCTGGGGATCCCAGGGGTGACAGCTTGGGGAACACATGGGTGACAGGAAGAGAGAGTCCACAGATGACAGGATGGGGAGCTGATGGGTGACAGCCTGGGGAGCTCACAGGTGACAGTCTGGAGATCCCAGTTGTGACAGCCTGGGGAGCTCAGAGGTGACAGGTTGGGGAGCTCATGGGTGACAGCCTGGGGACCCCACGGGTGACAGCCTGGGGATCCCATGGGTGACAGCCTGGAGATCCCACCCCGTGTCCCATCACTCCTGGGGTATATTCCCTATTCCCTCCCCAGCACAAGGCAGACTGAAGCTTTGTTTCAGCTGCAACACTGCTGAGCAGCCTCCTCACACAGAACTTGAGAGATGCAGGAACACAAACCTGACTTGAGCCCTGTTGCTAAGGAACTAGGAGGGACAGCGTTCAGGGCCTTCTCCACGTATAAAATAGCCACTCTGCCCTATGGGAGCACCAATACCACCTCTCACATCCCCCAGCACCTCGTTGTCCTTTGGAACTGAGCACATAGAGATGATGGAGAACACCAGGAAGTGGAAGTGATCTCCATTTTTAAGATGCCCTTGAAAAACGAGATGAAAAACATCATTTCCACCATCAACCACTGTCGGATTTATTCATCTTTTCAAGCAGCAGATTCTTTCCCCCTTGGCAACAGTGAACTGTGTGGATGTGCTGGTGGATTACAAAGCTTTTTTTTTTTCTTCTTCTGGAAAACAAAGCAGCAGTGAAAGCACCTAGGAATGATTTAGTTTAGGCTGGAGTTCTGAGTTGGGAGTTGAGAGTTTTGCTTCCATCCCCATGCAGAAATAGCCTCTGAGCCCTGGTGAAATGCCAGGATAAA